>NC_072779.1:7097945-7305609 GCF_022539595.1 Amphiprion ocellaris
TTATTTAATATAAAGTAGTGTGTGAGTCAAGTGTGGATTTATCACATGTCAACAGGTTTACTACAATGTCTTTATAAATAACTTTTAATTTCAATTTTACTCTATTGTACATAGAATATTTTGAAGAATCTTTTGTAAAAATGCCATGTGGTGTTTGATTGTAGGTGACCATGTTGATTTTAGGCCTGAAAACAGCAAAAATGTCAACTATGTTACCTGTCAACTATGTTACAAAAAGTTCCACAATTATATATTGACTCCAGTAATGAAAATAGCTTAAGAGGCCTATATGGCTTCTCCTGTCACATTTCTGCATGCGTTATTGCTAAAAGCAATGAGTCAGTCATCAAATATTTTCCCAGAAAGAGTCCCAAAGTCTGATTTTTACTTGAAAACTAAAAAAGAAAAAAAGCAATAATTGGTGCACACTTTTTGGATGCGGATAAACCTTTGTAAGCCAATATAAAGAGGCTCAAGAGGCCGAGGAGGGTAGAATATCAGCTGTGTCCCATAATCAGTGGAGGTCAGTATTAAGATGATGTTATCTGCGTTATTTATACTGTATATATGTAAATAGACTGTTTTTGCACTACTTTAAGATTTCCTTGCACTGTAAAGGAGAAGCTCTGCAATCTCGTTATACATTGTATAATGACAATAAAGAATATTCTATTCTATTCTATTCTATTCTATTCTATTCTAATCTAATCTGGTGAACATCGTATGAGGGAAAAATCAGTGCAACAGTTTTACGAAAACAAGATCAGAGAGTGAACACAGATAGGACTTGGACAGAGAGGAGGAGAAGCAGAGATAGGAGTGCAACGACGGGAATCAAAACAGTGTTTCGCAACAGCATTCTGCGAACATATGTGCATGCATGTCTGCGCACTTTCCTTCTTGTGCATGTAAGCATGTGTGCATGTTGTCTGTTTGTGTCGGTATTGAGTGCGAGAGACACAAGCCAATAGATAAACGTACGAAATGTTATTGTGGTGGGGCTGGCCCTGCTCCATAGGAAGTGCTTGGCTTTGACAATGCTCTCACCAGGAATGCACTGCAGGCCGCCGCCAAGTGGGCGTGTCACTGCTCCGGGGTCGGAAGCCAAGTTTGGTCGGTTTAGTTTTGGCCCCTCCGACGCCTCGGGGGACCGTCTTGCTTCGCTGTTGTTCAGAAAGAGAGAGTGAAAGAGGGGAGAGAGAGAGAGGGAGTGGGTTTGTGTGTTCTTGTAAGCTTAGTTTGTATAGATTTGAATGTGTGCGTGTGTGTATGTGTGTTTTCTCTTTGAGAGGAGGATCTGAAAGGAATGCAACTGTTCCTTTACACATGTCCACCCCCCTTAGGCAGCCACAGGGCCTGTTGAAAACAGACACGCACTTATGACACACACACACACACACACACACACACACACACACACACACACACACACACACAGAGGTTGTGGAATGGAAGGAAGTATCAAACTACACCGGCAGAATACTTATCAAGACAGAGGAGCAAAGCTGCCCATTAAGATTCCAGACTTTCACTCCTTAACTTCTGCAATAAGAAAATAATAGAATCACAGTAGAACAGACTAGAATAGGATAGAATAGAATACTATGAAGAGGGCCACATTTTAGGTTTCAAATGTTCGCAAACAGTTATCCAACTTTTCTTCCTCAGTAGTAAATCCAACAACCTAAACAGCCGTCTGAAAGCCAGAGTCCGCTGACATGAAGTGGAGAAGTGACTGGTGCATTCCTAAGTTGTTTGTCTAAACTTTTAATACACATGTATGAACATTATGTAACATTGCTTTTCAGTTTCTTACGAGTGCACAAGAATATGCTTCTAAGAAAGAGAGGAAACAACTGCTCTGCTTTTTGTTTTGGAGGTCACATGAAATTCAATTAAAAATGCTGTTTGGTGGGTTTAATTTGTTCTTCTTTTTACGGGCTGCCCATGTTGTTGACACTCTTGAAAGCTGAAATAAAACCCTCCCCCTGGGTACAGGGTCAGTATAATGGTGGTATAATGGGGGAAGGCTGTAACAGAGAGCAGTAAAGAGGCCGGTGTGGCCGAGGCCTTGGTGTGCTTCAGACTGGCAGTGCCTGGTGATAAGAGGCTGCGGCCTGGTTGGCCTCTCTGAGGGGAAGTGATGCAAGACAGTAGCTCTTTGTTTCGTGGCATTACTTGGTCCCGTGCCAGTGGCCCCACTGAATGAAATGGACCGGTTTGCTTGTTTGCTGCCTGGGTGACTGGCTTCATGGTGGACAGGCTGACTGCCTGGTTGACTTGCTGGTAGGCAGGCAACTGTGGCACTAAAAATGGTGGCTAATCTCTCTTTTCTCTTTTTTTCCCCCTCTTTCGCCTCCTTGAGCTCAAAGGAACACTTAAGTCGTGAACTAGGAAATATTTAGTCTCATAAAAAAATGCGGCAGCACCACGGCTTTGGGTTTTGTTTTTTTTTTAACATACTGGAAGTGAAAACTATTTGGATGTTTGACAATAGCTGTCAAAACTGAAATGATTCGCACAAAAACTTTAAGATGTTTTTAATTTAATATTTCCAGTTGTAGCTTGAGCACACTGAGGCTCTCGCTGACCGTTTTAGGCAGATAGACAGACGAGCTTCCCAGAATCCTGAACAACCACTCCTCCTTTGCTCCCTGTTCTCCTCCTCCGGGTGTCCCACCAGCTCCTCTCCTCACCGCTTCCCAAGTGTTGAAATGTGTGTTTTTCCTGCAGCTGAAGCCGTCCTGTCACACTTAGGTTCATTTTACTTTTGAATTCCTCAGAGGAAAGAGAGAAGGAGGGGAAAGGCGGGAGATACTGTGTGTTCGTACCGTATGTGTGTGTGAGTGTGTGTGATGGGAGGCAACATAATTTTGCAGTCTAAATGTCAGGGGTTCCATTTCCGAACAGCAGTGCACTTGCCATTTCTGCCCCATCTACTCTATGAGCGTGCATTCCTACAGGCCTGCACAGTGTCTCATGTGTGATCATATGAATACCTCCTAACTCAGCCATGGTGGATAAGAAAGCAAACTGTGTCCGTGTGCAATGGGAATGGAGTTAGCGAATATATCAAGATATAGGTGAAGACTCATTTTAGGTTTGTGTCATGCTCTTTGTTTATGTTTTGTTGCTGTGCCCTCTTTTTTTGCAATGGTTAATGCCACCTAACTGGAAAGTAGCCGCTTCAGCTGTTTAGCTCCATGTAACCAACTCCTTTATCTGTGTGACAGTAGTGAGTGCTAATGCTAATTATCATGCATTTTCTGGAATTTGGAATTTCTGTTAGCTCTGCATTACATTTAGATGGAAATGTGTCATCTATCTGCAGGTTTATGAAGCGAATCTTTTTCCCCAAATGCTAATTTCCACCTTTAGACTGAGCCATTATAAATAACCAAACCTTATATATGATGCTGTAAAAATGACTGACGAGAGAACAAGTGAATCGAGCGGTCAGGAGGGAACAGAAACACAAATCTGTGTCATACAGAGTTATGGAAGACATTACAGAGATTGTCAAATATAGCAAAAGAAAGCTAAAAACAATATACGCTAACTTTTCTTTGGAGCTTTGAGAGCCCAAAAAGTCTTGCGTGTACCGAGCAAGTTGTTTTCCTTAATAAAACACTGCAAAGACAGAATGACAACTATTGTGTCGTGTTTTAATTGAAGCTCTGAATATTGTTTCAGATGCTTATTTGACTGACTCTAATCCTGCCAACAATTTTTCCCTTGTGACTCCAAAAGTCAGATCTAATACAGATTGTCACAGTTTTCTTGTTAATAAACTGTATTTATGGATAATATTCAGTAAAACAGAAAAAGAAAGAAAGGAGGAATGGGGTGAAAGAAAGACTGCAGTGTGTATCTGGGGGTTGTCAGGGGTGTGAAGGGGTTCGCCTGAGCGCTACACCAGATGTGAAAATGGCTTTTGCAATATGTCATCTAAACAGCAAACTGCGGGGGATTTACTTCGGCTAACTTGAAGTACATAAGTATGAGAGAGTCAAAAAATGACAGCGAGCTTCTTGAAAATCAGCTGAGGGGAAACATCATTCATTGCAGGAAACTGGCATGCGGTTCTCCCCATGGCCTCGAAGCATTAGTCTAACATATGTTACCGAAACGCGCATTCATGCTGGAGAAGCGGCGACTCGGCCCTTTAAATGGTATCTCAGGTCACATCGACGTACGCTGGTATGGTGACTTAGCATTTGTCAGATAAGAAGACGGGATGGGTGGAGTCAGATTATGTCTCTTGGATGGTGCACCTGATGATCCTTTTGTCCTGTGTTTTCATAGTGACAGCCCACTCCACACAGATAACATGTGTCCTAACTGGAACAAAGTCCCTTGCAGCCTGAGGGCCACTGACACACTTTTACAGAATGAAATGACCCTTCTGTCCCCTTTCCTATTCTTTCTTTTTCTATCCCAACAAACACTGGACTCTTGCTAATTTAGATCATTCAAACCATTTTCTTCTTTTGGACACTGTCGTATTTGGATCTTTAAAAGCCTGCGTGTGTACAAAATCTCCAGCACAACAGAAACACTCTGCCGTGACAGCAGCTGAAGTGTGTCTATACTGGGTGTGACGACCTTATTCTTGACATTGAACAGTAATGTTACAAGTGAAGCAGAGCGTAAACATGTAACAGCAGCTTCCAATACACAATGCTTGGAAAATGAAAGAAAAAAAACATACTAAAAATTTCAAACATTAGCTTCCTGGCAAATGCTCTTGCATTGTCCTCTGCGGTAAACTCAACCCTTTTGTAGCGCAGCAGGCCAAACCGCTGCACAAATAATTATTTGCATACGCAGTTTCTGACCCAGGACTAGTTCCTCAGTGATTCCAGCCTGCTGCTCCAGTAGTTGATAATAAAGGGTTTCTTTTTCCACCTGCCTGTGCCGAGGCTTCCTGTGTTGATGATATGTATGTGGCCCCGGTGGGGTGGAGATGACAATGTAGGTGTGGAGGAAGTCGAATGCAGGTGTTTGTGCGTGTGTGTGTGCCGTCCCAGGTGGGTGCTGACAGACCGGCAGGTAAACAGGCAGGCTGGTCTCTGATCTCACCTGTTGGAGCAGACACAGCAGCGCCTGCGGGGCTTTTGCAGCGGAAACGTGTTCTTTATGTGATGCTGGAAGGCCAGGTGAACTCTCCTTCTTCTTCTCCTTCTTCTTCTTGTCCTTCTTCTCTTTTTCTCGGTTTCTCACACACTCTCAGTTCCAATCTCTGTTCCCAGGTGCGCTCAGGTAAACACCCAGGAAACAAGCGAATAGAAGGGGAAGGAGTGGGGAGGCAGGGGGTGCACGGAGGGAGGAAGAGCGCCTCGGGGGTAACAGCAGCACAGGTGGGCTGGGGGGTGGAGGGTGGTGAGGGGGTGACGACAGTGTATGTGTGTGTGACAGGAAGATTTTGTGTGTGTGTGTGTGTGTGTGTGTGCTTCATGAGGTGGTGCTTTGGAGAGAAAGGAATGCCACACGTCCAGATTATAACAGACCACCCCTATAAAGTAGAAGGAAGTCAGTTTAACCTGCAGGTCCAACACACACACACACACACACACACACACACACACACACACACACACACACACACACACACACATGCACGGCAGCCGTCAAGCAGAGCCTCTGATATTAAGCGGCCATCTGACTGGCTCTCGCCTCACGTTTTATCGTCCGGAGGAAGTCTTTGGATTATGTCCTGTTTCTTATGTAATGTTTTCTTTCTTGTTTAAGGTCACATGGCTTTATTTGGCCTTCACCGCCCCACCAGTGTTTTATAGAGAGCGGCCCATTCATACACAGGAAGAGGGACTTCAGGAATTCCAAGTGTTGATGTAAAACAACGAAAGCTACAAACTGTTCTTTTGCAGAATGATTAATAGTTAAAATCTCTTCCTAATAAGCCTTTTAGTGGCTACAGAAAAAGTTAAATTCATATTTTCTGTGCAAAAATGTACTGTTGATGCGAGACTCAGCATGTTGCTCCTTTTTATTTATATGAAGAGTAAATGGTGGAAAATGTCAGGCGTAGTTTTTAATATCTTGACACTATCTTTAGAATAACTGTGTTCTCAAGGTGTAGTGTTTGATGAAAGAGCACAAAATTAATGACACAACAGCCAGGTATATTTAACAATATATATTTCCATTGTCAATGTACATTCCATTTCGACATAAGCTTTCTTCACAAACAAAAAGTTGGCATCTAAATAAATACTATATAAAATAGAACTTCAAAATAAATATCTATAAAGGGAACCTTTTATATGAGATTTTTTTCTTTTTTGTTATATCTAGACAAAAACAAAACAAAAAAAAAAAAACACAACAAAAGCACAGATCTCGTTTCTTAATCCCCAACAATGACATTGCAAAGGTGTAAAGGAATGGAGTAGCATCACCCAACTCTGTGAGACCTCCTCTGGTTTGGGTTGAAAAAAATAATTTAAAAAAACATAAATCTGTGCCTGCCAATGAGTGACACAAAAGGGGGTATGGGTGTGTAAAAGTCACAGCATTGTAGGAAAAAGAAAACAAAGAATACAATAAAAAAGGATTTAATATTTGTCGTCGTTGGTAATTCTTCCACCCCCTCGAGCACATGTGATAGTATAAAGCTAAGTAGTGAAGAAACATAGAGCTGAGAAATATAAAGAAAAAGAAAAGGCAGCAACTGTTGGAAAATTAAAAAAAGAGAAGTCCACTGGTGAAAAAGATGGCACAGAACACACAACTCGAGAGAAAAACACAAAGACGGGAGGGAAAACAGCGAGAGAGGAAAAAAAGGGGGGGGGGACAGACGTGTCTTTCTCTCCTGTCTCTGTGGTATGACAAGTTTATGCACAGCAGCTGTGTTTGTCAATCAAGGAAGGCCAGGGGTGTTTGTTGGACAATTTGTCAGGGAGGAAAAGAAGGAGGGAAGAAGAGAGGAAGGAAGAAAAAGCGAGAAAGAGAGGAAAAAAGAGAGGGGGAGAAAGAGAGCTGAGACACTGAGCAGTAACAGCAGGAAATGGGTTGATAGGGGTAGATTGTGTTCCCTGTGTGGATTCAATGAGTCCACAGTCTTTAGGACTCTGAGAGGAACCAGGGAATTAGCTTAGCCTCTCGACTGCTAATGAGCCATGGGTAGCATAAACAGCAGAAGTTTTTTTCTTCTTCTTCGTCTTTTTTTTATTTTTATTTTTATTGCCGGGCACACTTTTCTAAATCAAGTGCTAGTGATAGAAAGACCTGTCAATTTTTGTTACCCCCATCCAGAATCTTCACTCTCGCCACCCCTCCTTGTTTTCTGTCCCTCACAACCTCAAAAACATCCTATTCTTACCCTCAAAATATATATCTAATATATTCTCTATATATTTTGTACTGAATTGTAGTTATAATGTACCATGCAATCTTTCAAGGACATTTAAAAGTCTCTTCTAAAGAACACAAATGTTGTGAAACTATTTACAGCAAATAACATTTCACCTGCATAGCTCTATTACTAAATATATTGTCAAAACATTTGTGATTTTTGCTGCCCATCTATACCTACTAGGCCTTTGCCCAGTCACACAATCATTCTCAGTTTTGGCACCTTTCTCTCAGATTGAATTGCTAGGTTTTGAAAATATTGCCTCATACATTCAAGACTAAGGACCGTGTGTGTGTGTGTGTGTGTGTGTGTGTGTGTGTGTGTGTGTGTGTGTGTGTGTGTTTTTCATTCTTTTTTTTGTTTTGTTTTGTTTTCCTGTGTGATATCAGCTTTGTGCAACAAGACAAATACGAGTATGAGCAAAGTTTAGGCACCCTAATGGAAGCTGAGGGTCCGACATGAAAGAGAGGTGTGTGTTATGGAGCAACAAAGACAGTATGCCTTAGTGCCAAACGGAAAATGGCCGTCTGTATTAAAGGGCAGCACGCCTTTAACGACCAACTGCCGTCGACTCTGTTTGGCAAGAGTGCATAACAACTGTGATCACTCAGACTGCGAAAACATGCTACTGTATAATAGCTTCCTTTGGCAAAGTCCTAAGAACATCATGCAAGCCACAAAAATAGACTTCAAGAATAAAAGAGAGACTATCTGACTTACGCAGCTATGCAGCATAATGATTTGAATGTAATGAAGACACTGTGTGTGTGTGTGTGTGTGTGTGTGTGTGTGTGTGTGTGTGTGTGTGTGTGTGTGTGTGTGTGTGTGTGTGTGTGTGAGTGTGGGGGGGTGCTGACTAAATGTAGTGCACGCCAACGTAATGTGAGATAGCTGAGGTGGTTAATACTGTGCTTTAGTACATCCTTTAAGGGGTTCGCGTCTTCCTAAAAAGGTTGTGCAAGTGGCAGGTTTTGATTTTGACAAAAAAAGGCTGACTGGATACAAACACAACAGCAACTTTGTGATGCCTTCTCTCCGCCTCTTCGCTCTCTTCTCACTCGCATCCACTTCCCCTCCGGAAACATTATTTTCTGGCCAGTTTTGTCTCTCTCTTAGCTTACTTGTTTTAAATTATTCACCATTGCCTTTTTGCCCCTAAATGTTTCTTTGCCTTTTTGTGCAAAGAGGAAGTAGACCAGGCTCTTAGGCAGTTTAGAAATCAATATGCAGTAGGCCAAGTTCTAGAGAGGATTACTGTAAGAGTCCCTGAGAAGGTTGGGTGTACGTTTTTTCTTTTTTGACTTTTTTTGTTTTTTTTTTACACATTTCTCTACTACAAATCGACTTCTAGCACGGTGGGTACCCATTAGACTAGAGCATGCAGGTCATGACATGCATTATGTCTGAGATGATTGGTGAACAGCATTCAAAATACTTCAGAATGTCGAGGCTTCACCACCCGAAGATAGAAAAACACACTGTAAAGTGATTATCTCTCACTTGCAGCACAACTGCTTACGCACGATACAGAGTGAGAATCATGGGAAATTACAGTTAAATCTAAAAAGGTTTTGTTTTTACAGCTCCTCCGTGGAGGTAAAAACTTCAAGATAAAACGTTAGGGAGACCAAGCTAGCATCTTTCAGGTATAAGAGTGGAAACTGGCAACACTAAAGGATGGTGATCATCGTAAAAGCGGAGGGACTAATTGGTGGTTTGACTCTTGCGATGGCCTATCATAAAGCCACAGGATAGATAATCACTTGTTTTCATGTTTGACACCGGACTGTGCTTTGGGGCTGGGAAAAGGGGCTCATAGATATTTATCTCCATCGATAATTTCTACATAATCTGAGGATCGGCCTCCAGCTTCTGATTAGTTAGCGTTACAAAACTAGCTGAGAAATATTGAGCAGCAGAGAGGTACAATGACTTTGTGCCTTCAGCCATCTTCACAAAACACAAACACCAGTCCCACATTCTAGTCTCTTCTTCTTGTGTCACTCTTACAAAAAAAATGAAAGAAAAACATCTAAGAGGGCCTGTTAACTAATCATACTAGCCAACTCTCTCAGATAAAGCCCGTTTTGATCATCCACCCTATCAAACATAGGTCAAGAAGCCATTTAAGTACCTTTGTTTTACATAAGTCATCTTCCAGCAGATTAATGGGATAGTTTAATGGGTTGGTGTTGGATTGTCCTATCCATAGAGAGCAGGCAAGTACTGTGTGATCATGTCCATTTATGTAGCAAGGCCACCGCCAGACAGTTTGGTCCAGTATCATGACCCCTGCTGCTGCTTCTCTAGTGTCCCAGCTTTTGCTTCCATGCCTCCATTTTTACACACTGGGACACTCACGCCGCCCTGTGAGTTCTTGCAGCGGCAGCCGGGCCTGCTAACATTGTCATAACACTTCTGTCCCAGTTTAGCCAGACCCATGGCTGGCAGATAGCAGACCAGGCAAGGCAGGACAAAAGAAAGGGCAGCCATGAAGGACCAGCGTGCGCAGCAGTTGGCCTGGGAGCACGAGCAGGGCTTGTCGGCACAGGAGCCCTCGTCGTCCTCGTCCTCCGTGCAGTGGTAGAAGATCCCTTTGACCAGGCACATGCAGGTGGCTGTATCCACCAGGCTCTGAGCAGAGCACAGGCACTCCTGGTTGCAGACCCAGCAAGAGGGTAGGGTTCGGGGGAGCGTACACTCTGTGCACCGGCACTTCCCGCAGTGCTCGCAGAGAAGGAGGTGCTTCTTCTCAGCCGGGGAGGAAGGGATCAACGCCAACCCCTGCTGACCCCCAGTGGGGCACACGCCTCCCACGGGTATCTTTGCAGACTTGAGGTCTAGCGATTTAGAAGAGGAGGAGCAAGAGGAAGCAGAGGAAGAGGAGGTGAGGACCTTAGATTCAGAGGAAGTGAAGCAGCCTGTAGTTCGGGTTGTGATTGTGTTGACAGGGGCCTGGTGGGGGTGCAAGTTTGGGTGGTGGTCCACCGTCGGGGTGGGCGCAGCGTGATCCAACAGCCTCTGATCGGACGAAGTGCTGCTGCTGCTGCTGATAGAGCTGGGTCTTCCACTGAAGGAAATCCAAGGGTGGGTGGTGGAGTCCTGGTGTGGGTGTGGCTCGCACCTGCCCTGCTGGTGGGGCTGGTGTTGGTGATTGTGATGATGGTTGTGGTTTGCCCCAAGGAAGGCCTCCTGATTCTGACCCAGCCAGGTGATTCTTCGGTTCGCAGACTTCTGGCTCGGGGGCTGCTGGGAGACAACGGCCGGGCTGTCGATGTAGTCGTTCTCCACGTGCGACGACTTTATCTGGTCAATGGGGTAAATGGTGAGAGGGTGCTGAAGACGGCCGTAGGGCACTCGACTGTCCAGCAGAGGCTGGGATATGAGGGAGGAGGACACTCCGGGGATGTGGTGGGGAACCCTGGACTCCATGTGTAGGCTGGTGCCTCGCACGTCTTCACTCTAAAGCAGCATTAAGCAAAACTGCAAAGACATACAAAAGAGACAGTTATGGTTGACTGCATCAGCTGTGGAGCTTTTTGCTCCTTATCTTCTATTTAATTCTACAGGTCCTTTCTTAGGCCATAAAGAAAGCAAAGTATATTACAAAAAAGGGAGTTGTGTGTATTTTACACAAATTTAAAAAACACAAAACTCTCCAAATTTGACAGAAATCTCAGCTAAAAATAAGAGGCTGTGAATCCATTAACATCCACCTCCTTAATTTAACCACAGCAGACTTGCTCAAGGCCAGAACTTTTGATATATCCACATGAATTCAACTTTAATCACACATATGTTTAAACTAAAACTACTTTCCCCACCCAAGAACAACAGATCACTACATTTTAAATCAATACCTCAGACAGCATCTAAAACTGATGTTACACATAATTTACTCCAGCCAAAACAAATATTTAATCTTTAACAACAAACTTTCTCAACAGAAATCTTTTTTTTCCCCATGGAGGATCTTTGCAATTATCTGAGCATAGAGTTTCCAAAAGATGGTGATTTTTGGGCTGAGTACCAGCAGGGTATTCAGTCTAAACCTCCTCCTTTCTAACTTTGACATTAGAACAATAGAAGTTGGGCTCTCATTGCCTCCCCTCCAAAGAGCAGGGAGCACCAGAGAGCAGGGCTTGCATGCAAAAGACTCAAAGATGCAAAACAAGGCAGAGCAAAGCGATGAAAGGTTGCCAGAAACGGGGACTTCAACAGTCACAAAATGACTACAAGAGGTATAGAATCACTTAGTAACAAGTAACATAATTCAACCCGTTTTTACATGTTCTCTCTCTTTAGCCAGTGCATATAAGCGCAGATATGAATCTTGGAATTTGTCAATGGAACTGGTTTTATGAACTACAGGTTTTTGTGAATGAGAGCTGCTGGCTGCAGCTGGTGTTGCATGAATCAATGCGCTCCAGTCATGTTGAGACTGAATGAAATCGGTTCCATCCATTTCATCAATGAATGCACGACAGACTACAGATCTAACTTACTTTAGAGGGAAAACGACAAAAGCGCAGTCCGAAAGATATTTCCCCTGACCCACATCTATACATTTAGTTTCCCCATAGCAAAATTAAACCCAGTTTATTCAGACCCTGTGATGAATTCGATTCCTGCTATGTCATAACTCAGGCAGACAGAATTATCCAACAACCTAAGATTGTCGTGTTGCGCGTTATTACGCACATTAAGCTGCTGACTGATGATCCATTTTATTCGAAAATGTGTCAGTAGTCGCTTTGCTTGACCGTCGACTCGTGTCCGTTTTTCCTCCTCTGATTTGCAAAAGCCTGCTTGAGAAACCTGTTGCGACATTGCTGGCACCGACACAAGCGCTTGTGATCGTCAAATCTAGACCATTATGAGCTCCAAGCCGGAACTATGCGTGTGCAAGTGCGCGCGGCCGTGTGCATGTGTGTGTGTGTGCGCGTCCCTCCCTTCAATATGTGAATGGACTGAGTCATAAAAACCGGAGGCGGCCGCTCGGCATACTCAAATAGCATGTTTATATAGGTATTGTAACCACGCATTCAACACCTCACTCGTGATATCTGTTTCAAAAAATACAAGTGAAAGCTTTTATAAAATGGAACACTATGTGCCACCAGACAGACAGCTGGGGTTTAGTTTTATTCGGAGGCAGTTTGGTGCGTAGTTTGATGCGTAAAGGTAGACGCAATCGTTCACGGCGAGCCAAAAAACAGCTGACAAAAGAAGAAAAATGTGATTTTTATATTATTATTGGTAGCTGGGGGAAAAAAACAGCTTAATGGTAAAAACACCTGACACAAACGACGGTGATGTGCCAACCAGGCGGTCGCTGCAGAAGGACAACCGAGAGATACAGGCTTCAGACAGATTGAAATGTGACAGGCTCTTTCAAAATATAAATTAATTTAAAATTTAAAAAGCCACACATGCGTATCCAGGAACGCGCCGTTTCGCACAGCATGACATAATCTCCGCTCTCTGTGCCTTAACCTTGCTTTTGCTCCCGAAATCGGTGGTTAAATATTGACCTAAAGCTCAAACACGGCTCGGTGGAACAGCTTGTTGCAAAATAAGAGTTTGCAAGCGCGTTCTTCGTGCCTGCGATCCGCCGGATTGAAGGGGGAACAGTCAAGTGTAGGCAGCATAGTTGGCTCTTAAGGCAACACGCTCACTAGTTACCAACATTTAAACCGGGAGAAAACAACCAGATGTGAGGACTTACTGTGGTTTCAGGATACAATTCTCATCTCTTCGTTGCGCACGACGTTTTACGCGCAGCCTATAGTCCAGTCCGAGAGAGTGAGTAGCTCCACAAATGTTCAGTAAAGATAAGTCCAAAGAGGGGGGGGGATAATCTGAACAAGGTATAAGCGAGAAAAACGGCGAGCGGCTCTCCAGCACTGTAATCTCCACTCGCTGGTGCATAAAAGACGACTGCGGTTGTGGACGCAGAGCTTTGGATATGATGTTGCAACCACCGAGGGGGAGGGAAGTGAGTTTTTATGAATGGGAGGGTAGAGGATAGGAAAGGGACGGCACTGCGCAGATGCCTCAGCTTCTTTTTTTTCTCTCCTCCTCCTTTTTTTGTGAATGGGAGGGCAGAGCAACTCGGGAGGGCTGAAATGTGGAGGGTACATTTTTATGAATGGGGAGGACTCCGAATAGCATTGCGCAGGCGCGATGCCTCGATTTTTATGAATGGGAAGAAATGGCGAATGAGGCGTGTGTGTGTATGAGAGAGCAGCAGCAGGAGGAGGCGGTGGGGGCTTTCTTTTTTTTTTGGTCGCAAGGGCAATGTCAGGCCTGATTTACATAAAGAGTCTGCACTGATGCCACTCCGGCTTTTATTCTAACGCTGCTGATTTATTGATAACGCGAAGATTTGCGCTGCTCCAGTGCTGAAGGGGGACGTGATTGTGGGGGTATTGTGTAACAGAGGAGAGAGGGAGAGATGAGTGTGCGTGAGCTAAATCTGCAATGAATTTATTTATTTATTTATTTCACTGCTTGGCAAAATCTGATATTGATTCTGATGAATGGGTGCCAAATGTTGCAGCCAGCACGTGCAGGCTGAAAACAACAGAGGGAAACAAGGCACGAATCTGCAAGAATGGTCGAATTTATTCAATAAATGGGGGGAAAATAATGGAAATCTAATCTGTGTGTTCTCGACGAAGACATCAAAATGCCAGAGGTCACATGCCTCAGCTGGATTGGCCTAAATAACAGCCTCTCCTCGTGTTACTGCTCAATCTAAAGCCATTTATTGCACGAACAAGGACGTGCCCTTCCTTCCTCTGCAACAATGTGAGGTATGACTACGGCGTCTATGGTAAAAAAAAAAAAACAACAGATGAGGAGGAGGAGGAGGGTGGTGGTGCTGGGCGGGTTATAACGTCTACTCGAAAACGCAAACCAGCATGAGGGCAGGCAGGATTCACAAAAGGACAGGATGTTGTTGATTTGTACCGAAACCACACGGAGGAAATGAGTGTGAATTTCCTTTCTCTCTGACATCCCAGTGCGTGCGTGTGTGTGTGTGTGTGTGTGTGTGTGCCACCACCCAGCCCCCCCTTCACCTCCCTCCCTGCCTCAGCTTGGGGCTTTTAACCAGTCAAAGGTTAACAGTTGCCTCATTATCCGTTTGCACACATCACCATGGCAACCACTACACCTCCAAATTGGGATTATCATTTTGAAGGAAGCAAGAGAACAAGAGAGGCAGAGAAGGAAAGGATTTCATTCAATTGAAAAATTTTTTTTTAGTTTGTACGTGGATGAACTCTCAAGAACATTTAAATCTGAGTCTGTGATGTCTGGAATAACTCTTTAAAAACCCTAACCCACTAAATATCTGTCAATATTTTCATTCAAACAACATTTACACCCACCTCATGCATATAAAGTGTCAAAAACTCTCTATTTAACCCCTACAAACTGTATTTATTTCCTGTCATCAGAACATGCACAATTTGCACTAAACCTGTGGTTCACTTTAAACATGCTTAATTTGTAACCTACAGACTCTTTTTTTTTACTTAAATATCTACAGTTTTTGAAAACAGCTTCATAAAAACAACACAATATGGTGCTGACCTGCTAATAAGTACTTATGTGAGTTTTACTTTCTGTTCGCAGGGATTTCTCCAGTATTCAGTAACTGAAAGAAGCTGTTTCACAGACGTACTATAAAAGAATGGAAGCTTTCATAATATAGGCTTCTTAACAAATGGCAGCCTCTCTTTCCCTTCCCTCACATTTCTGTCTTCCACTCCCTCTTTGTCTCTGTCTTGCACACACAGATGTGCAGAGATGCACAAAGACACATACTGTAGATACTTGCAGATTTCTGTCCACAGCTGTGTGGCTTGCAGGCATGGCCTACATGAAGTGCTTGTTGAATTGTAGATTTTTCGTCGGTGTGATCATCCAGGCATACAAGCACGGAAGGGAAGGCCTAGATTTCTCTCCAGAGTCTTCCCTCCCAGTCCTTCTTCCTGCCACATCTGCTGGCTACGGCTGTGAGTTTGGGATTTTAACCGACAGCCCCATCTGCTTCATTGTTTGTAATGTAAAAGTATTTTCAACATTCTTCCACGTACTTGTTTTGTTTTCTTCCTCGGTTCTGAACTTTCGGATGCACAGGCATTTCAGTCGTAGCCTTTTTGTTTATCTCGTGTCCCTGGATGCATTTCACTAATCTATTGGTGTTTGTCTGTCTTATGTTTCCTCACTGTTCTCCAGACACAACAACCTGAGAAAAGCTGCTAATTGCTCAATCTGTGTGTATATTCATGCATCTGTGCGTGTGAGCAGAGCGCCAGATGACAGCGCTTAAATGCAAATGACAGTGATAGCTCTATAGAGTATGCACACTTACATCAAACGCTTCCTGTTACAGGTAAACCATCATTTACTTTGCTTCCACCCTCCTTGACACTTTACAATACGCATCTCTCACCAATTAACAATTGTGTGGGGGTCTTGCTGTGACACAGTCCCAAGACTCTGAATACCTTCAAAGTGAATTTCACACCATGTCACCGTGTCTGTGAACTCACAGCTAGACATGAAATAAAAGGTGAAAAAAGATGATAACACAAAAGCCAATGCTAAAAAGGAGATCATAAAAAAAGAGGTTTATAATATACAATGACATCAAGAATAGCTCTTGTGCACAGTTTGCACACAGAATCAGCAGTTGAAATACAGTATAAACCGAATATGCTGGAAAAAAGTGACGCTTGCTCTATTGCCTAAACATTTAGAGTAAAACAATAGTGACAGTAAAAAAAAAAAAAAAAAAGCTGCATTTACAATCATCTCCACATGTTTAAAAAAGACAATCCCAAAGAAAACCCTATCTCTCTTTGCAGTCCCATCTAAAAGTTGGCAAGTTTCCTCTGCTTGCTTCCCGTAAATATTTATGTTATTAAGGAGCGCTGCTATTCTACCTTCTAGCCACAAGTGATGGATCTCTGGTAGCCGACATTCAGAAGGCCGACTGCTCCAACATATCACAACAACTCTGTTTGCTCATGATGGTGTTGTGCCCGGGTTGTGGAGCACAATGTTTGTTAGTCAAATTTACAAAAGGATGTTGGTGCAAAGGTGGATTAAAGAGGAATGTCTGTCCTAGATGCTTACATGCTAAATATCACCAGTTTGTGATTTTTAGATGTCAATACATGACTTTCATTTATTCTGTTTTCTTTGTATAGCTTCTCTGAAATGTCTGTTTCATATTCCATTGTTAAGGATTTACCAGTTAGATATATACACAGTAGAGCAGTGATTTCCAACCAGGGGCAATCCTGCCATGGGGTCAATGAAATGCTCATCTAAACTCAGCCCAGTATGATTATAGAGTTATATGATCTATTGGATGACTGGTCGATACCCCCAGCTTCTTCCACTCAAGTAATAATACAAATGCAAATTGGCCAAATAAACTACATCAATTAGTTAATTCACAGGAAGCATATTTGGAGCATGACAGGCAGTGTCCATAGGCATATTTAAAGGTCCCATATGATGAAATCCATTTATATCATATTTTGGATGTCTTCAAAACCCTTTAGGTGTAAAATAAAAGTCGTGGGAATATGACGATGCTTCCTGCTGCCATTCCTCTTGTCCTCCCCTCAACTAGGTAACCTCCCAGCTTCATAAGCTGCTCAGAATTTTGTTCAGCTGGTAAGTAGGAACTGAGCTTTGATCTATGAGCTTTGATCGTATGTCCACAGGTCAAAGGGTCAATTAAAGATGGCGGAAACTCTAAGACCAAATCCAATAAACATGACTGGCTGTGGGCTACTGAGTTTTCATGGTGTTTCCTGTTGTGCTTCAGTGCAACCTAAATTCAGCCGGTGTTTATATCTGATTACTTCTCTCTTGCTCTCTGTGCTCACATACACTGCACATTAATACAAGCAGATTATACAATAAATCTGTTCTCATTTGCATATTTTTCTGTAAGCATTAGAATAATGGCTTAAATGCAGCACCATTAAGCCTACATGCTTACCAGTAGCCACTTCATACCATTTTCTAAATCTCCTTTGCTGGTAATAGCAACAACATACTTAAGACTAACAGGATCTGCACTCCAAAATGTTCAGTTTTCTTGAGGATTTGCATTGTGTAGCTCCACCTAATGCGATTGTGGTAGCTTAAAGAAATACAAACAAGTCAAAGCATGTTTTCCTCCTACAGCAGAATGATAATGAGGTGCAGCCAGACCATTCTACGGACAATGAAACAGCCAGTTTAGAACAGGGCTAAAGGCTTATGTTAAAAAGACCAATCTTTTCAGTATTTTAAGCAAAAAGACTTGAAATCCATATTGAGGGAACAGTGAAATTGCCTTTGAATTGCTGAAAAGCAGCACTACATGGGACCTTTAAGTTCATCTGATATGACTGTTGGGGTATGTTTAACAATAAAGGCTGAAAACCGCTGCAGCAGAGTAGCACATGTGTTTTTGTAAAGTGTTACTGTAAGGCAGGGTTTTTCTTTTAAACAGTAGGGAAGGCTTGGGGCCAAGGGTAACAGAATCACCAAATGTAATGATGTGTTAACCTACAGGAGCACTCAGACTGAGCAAGCTGAGAGCTGCATTGTAGAAAACTCTATAGTTTGCCTACAGTAAGAGGCGGATCACGTCCACGAGGCCAGGTAGCTAAACTCCTCAAATATTGACTTCCTTCCTCGCTGCCCGCCTGGTCAGGAGGTGTGTTTGTGTGCTTTGGAGTCAGGAGAGGTGTGTGGTAAGAGAGGTAGGATGGGGGGAGTCGGGGCACATGTATGTGTGGTTGTGTGAGTCTGTGTGTCCACATCCATCAAAATAAAGAGTCTGATGACTTTGGCCTGCCCTCATTGCACCATAATAGGATACATTAGACCTAATTCACTTAGAGCCATTAGAGAGCTCGAAAATTCCTGTAAAGGAAAAACAACACAGAGGCCAAATGAGCTGCACTGAATCTGCTGCCGAAGGAATCTTACAACAGGTTGTTTTGTAACAGAACCAAATTATTATATTACTTTTAATCAAATATATTTTTGTGGAGTTTGGAAAATCTAATTTCCCTGTTAACTTCTTGTATCCAAACAGACCAGCTTTGCTTCAGTATCTGTAATGAATCAATTACAAAATACTTGAAATTTCCCTTAAATTGGGATAATGAATATAAAGTGGATTCATCAGACTTGCAGGAACTTTCAGCAACTGCAAAAACAAGTTCAAGATTCTTGTCTGGCCAAATTCGACTTTGATCAGGCTTTTTGTTCCTTTTCAATCATTAGTAGATTCTAAGTTGAAGATTGCTTTTTGTCTTAAATATAATTCATTTTTACTGTTTGTTTATCTTGTTTAATCCGTGTCATCGTCCTAATTGAACTTTTACTACTTCTGTGCCAAACCAAGACATTTTCCTCTCTCCGCCTGGTCAGCTCTTACGTGACTTTATTCCACATCAGTGCGAAACCTTTGCATTACCGTTTGACATTTTGAAAGTAAAACTCGTGACCAATAATTTGACATGGTTGTGCAGGAGGAAATGGGTTTTGTGGCTCCACTTTTTGAAAAGCCCTGGTCTCTAAGCAGCGGTCTGTCCAGGTCAGCAGTGAACTAATAGGATGTTGTTTTTTTTCTGGCAAGCCATCCCAGGAAATATAGCCTCACCTGTTCTGGGTTTGTTGTACTTAAGACAACTTCAGGGACCATATAGCTTTTAAAATAAGCATTTGTCTGTAAGGACAAGTGCATTATGTTGAGCACAGACCCTTTAGAATAGTGACCACAAAATAACTGACCCTTTACTGAGAAGATTTTGTCTTGGAGACTGGCAGCTGAGAGGATTTTTGTTGAGGAGAAGGAAAACATTTTGGTAAAACTTGAAAACAGAACCACACAAAGATTTTTAGAAGTTCTGATCTGTTAGTTCATGCTTTCAAATGCTTGGATATGAAATAAATGTGACTTTAAACTCCATCAGCTTTATTTTGCTGGCCACTCTCAGGAAAACGTTAGGATCCCAGGTTTAGAAAGGTCAGGTAGACCATATTTTAACAGGATGACCCACGTTAGATGTGCACGTTGACAAGCGTCTCCCCTACTGAAATGCTCTGGAGTGAAACCCTGAATCCATGTCAGCTGCAGGAGAGCTGCTCAGTCACTGACCCTGACCCGTGAACTTCCTGGGTTGGGGGAAAAGCGATGAAAGATTTTCTCTGTAGGGATCAATAAAAGCATCTCATTAAAACACTGTGATACATTTGTAGTGTGGGTTCCCACCGGGAATCATATGCGTAGGATTTAGTAGGCCTGGACTAATTGACTGTTTGCTCTGCAGCTTTATATCCTCACATTGTGCTCTAAAGAATCAGGGCAGCATGTAGAACCAACAGTAGAAAACAGAAATACAGACATTTTAAGTAATGAAAGGCAGATTAAATATTAAGCATAGTACAATTACTGCAGCAGAATATCTTTTGTATGACATGCATGTTCTCTTTTGTTAAAACCTGTCTCCTACATTATCCACAATGCAACCACGCTGCCGACAGTTCAGTCAGAGATTCAGAGGTATCATGTTAGTAGCAGCTAAAAGCTAATTTGGTTTCACACTTGAAATCAAAGCAATGGATTGCAGGAGTTGGTGTGCACATCCACATACGTGCAACACTGTGGAAAAAATGACAACGGCCTCCTGACAACAACAAGAAGAGTTGCTTTGTTTATTGTGTTTGGCTGAACAACAGGAAAAAGTCAGAAAGAGAAAACACTGTGCGCAAATGCTTAACAAGATTAGTCCCAAGGATACAGTACCCAATACAAACATCATGACATACATATAGAGTACGAAAAAAGCATCAAGTTTACTTTTCTAATGCATGTCAGCTTATCAGTACCACAACTTTTTTCTGCCATTTTTCATCGATAGTCTGCTTATGCCATGTAAACAACTGACAATATTAATGATTCCAAACGCTTTGTGATAACAAAAACGCTCAATGGATTCACTAATGAATAGAGAGACTCCATAGGAAACACCAGAGCCCATGAATTGTAAAGCTAGTTTCTACAACAGTGTACCTTGTGAATGCCACTGAAAATACCACTTTGGCACCCAAATCTGCATTTGAACTTAAGTAAAATGTCAAAGTGCCGAAACCCTTTCTGCATTTTCCTGCCACAACAGTTCCAGACTGACACTCCTGTCTCCACTACAACTATGGAAACCACTGTAGGATTCTCTACTATACCCAGAAACCACTTCAGAACCGGGGTGTCATTAAAACACTATTGGAAAGTCTCTCTTGTAAATATTGTTGAGGAAAGGATGCAACAGATGATGCAGACCGAAATAGTCTATATTGCAACACCACAGATCTACTTGTGTTTTAAGACCGCTGAGGAAAATATGATTTGCTGCAGTTTTCCTTTTGTTTGGCTGTTGTTTTCACATTTCACATACATATATATATACTCTGAAGACATGCACAACATTGATGAACATATAGTACAAGCAGAAATCACACACACATATGAAGACACACATCCCCAACTTGGCCTTCCATCATTGTTTCCATAGTCAACCGACTGGCTGATATTATGTCTAATTTCAGGCATGTAATTAGTGTGTAGCCCGGTCTGGTTCTGTCTGGGTCAGTGTCGAGACTGTGTGTGTGTAATGGTAGTGTGTGCGTACGTATGTGTGCGTACGAGTGGTATTTCTGTGTGCGTGTTGGGTCTGATGTTAGCCAGCACCACAGGATGGGATGCGGACTGCGCCACTCTAAGCTGAACCACACATGGAGGGCAAATAAAAAACACATTACTGAGCTAACACACACACACACACACACACACACACATGGTAGGTCTATCCTTGGTACTCTTGTGCCAAGGATACGCAAGTAGACATATGCCCAAATACATAAATAGCAAAGAACAACCAAAATGGGGCGATGCTTTTAACCAGGCAGCCACAAAACATACACATCACTCATATTAAAACTCATGTATGTGCCAAGCCAAGCAGGCAGACAGACTGTGACAAAGTTTTGCCTTTCAAATTTAGCTGAAATGCTAATGATCCCTGTCTCCGCGAGTAGCAAGTGAGTGTCGAAGAGAAAACAGGACACAGAAAAAACAGCATGTGTGGGTTACATGTTACATGTATAAAAGTAATTCTGACGCATTTCAGAGAAAACTGAAGTGCAGACTTAAAAATATCGCGTCCAACTACAGAGAGAAAAATAATTTTCAGAGTCCCATTGAGAAATATCTCTTTTTTTGGCATTTTTGTTGTTGCTGCGTCTGAGTTGAAGAACATGCTTTGTGATTGAAGTAAAAAATTTGACTTAAAAGTTGTCATTTAGCTAGACGGTACACTTTATATAATATAGATTCCCTTTGTATATTGTAATTCCTGTATTTCTTATCTATCAGTGTGTATTTCTCATACTTTGTTTCTCTACATTGTCTGAGCTACTTCTGTCTCCGCTACATATGGGTTCGTTTTACACTCATTTATACAAGACAGTTATCCCTTTTGATTCCCTTTTCCGTTTGGATGAAAACTTTTCCTTATCTAAATGCATTTCAAAGGTGAGAATATGTCATTCCAGTTTTACATTCCCCAAGACACAAACTCATCCAACTCTTGCATGAACCTATGAACTGGTGGATCAAGTAACCACACTCTTCCAGTTATGAACATATTCAGAAAAAGGTATATTTAGAGCAAAATGTACCTAAAAAATCAAAAGTAAAAGTGTTTGATAAACTATTAGATTATCATAGCATAGCCAGCAATTCATTGCTGTCAAGGTTGAACTTGTTTTAGATATTTTATGTAGTGCACGATTTAGTCTACAGTACGTTGAATTCAAAAGAAAACATATATACCATATCATATTTGACCATTTAAAGAAAAAGAGAAACTGTTAGTATTGAGAAAATTCTGAAATATTTCATGGAATATGGAGTTTGAACTTTGGAAAATGGCTGAATGAATTGAAAAACTTTGTGTTTTTGACCTGCTGGTCTGACATAACAAGATATTTTATGATTGGACTTCAGTGAAATCAAAGTTTTCTTTTTGTTTTAACCAAACAATTAATCAACTTATACTGTAGAACCCTACATTAGGAGATAAATCAGAAATGCTTGTTCTCTGCAGCCATCTTTAATATTCATAGAAGAACTTAATTACTTTCACGAATTTGCTCTAGACAACTGTCATTAAATGTTTTGTTTGTGAAATACTTATTCTTAAAGTAACTTGTGAGTTGTTGGATTTAAATATAGAGAAGCATAAAGTACATATACATAATATTTATCCTGGAGATGTAATAGAATAATGGTGCAGCACAGTAACCAAGTGAGTGAAGTACTTCAGATTTGCACTTAACCCTCCTGCTGTCTTCATTTACGAGCACCAAAAAATATTGTTTTCTTGTCTGAAAAAACATCCAAAAATTCAGCAAAAAAAATTCCCCAAATTTCTAAAAATTTGCAAAACCTTCAGGAAGAAAATTCCAATAATTCTTTAAAAGTTTCCCTTAAAAAGTTTATTTTTAAAAAAAAATCCCCCAAATTTGGCAAGAAAATTCTTCTAAATATTTTCAAAAAATGAGTACAAATCTTCCCAAAAAATCCTAAAAATATCTAAAGTGATTACTTAATTAGTAAAATTTCTAATATTTTCTTTAAGAACATTTACATAATCAACCAAAATTCAGCGAAATTCGCTGGATTTTGGTTGATTTTTTTGTGAATGTTCTTAAGAAACATTTTTAAAATTTCTTTTTTTCCACCAAAAAATGTTCAAAGATTTCCCAAAAATGTTGAAAATGTGGACATCAGAAGTTTCACTGTGAAAATATATATTTTTCCACATTTTTAAACTTTAAAACGGGTCAATTTTGACCTGCAGGACGACACCAGGGTTAAAGACAGTACTTGAATAAATGTAGTTAGTAACATTTCATCACTGAATCTGTGTGTGGTGTGCATGTGCGTGTGTGTGTGTGTGTGTGTGTGTGTGTGTGTGTGTGTGTGTGTGTGTGTATGTGTGTGTGTTTTCATCCCTGGGGTGCCTGGATGATATGTGTTCGCAGCGACACTTGGAATGCCCAGAATGTGAGAGGTTGGCCTGGAGAAATGAGGTCCTTTGTAGCCCCGCCCTCCACAGCATGTCACGCTTCAGCGATTGGTTGGTCCCCGGAGGTCGGGGTGCAGTCGGGGTCCTGTCACTCCACTGAAGAAAGGTCGCAGGTCAACTTCCACCGGAGCTCTCCTTTCCTCCTCTCGCCCAGCAGGGTTCTTCCAGCTTAGAGTCCAAACTAAACTTTTTTTTTTCTTTTTAGGCGTTTTCCTCTACGCCCTCATGCATGTAGGCTACACAGGTAGAATGTAAGAATCATCATGTGTGAATATCTTGCTGTGGTTTGACTTTAAAACACTGAAATGAAACCTTTGTAAATCATTCAAACCCACATTGTTCCGGCGCAGTTGTTTCTACTCTTTTATGATCAAATTATTCTATATCAATTCATCAGTGTTGTGTCACTTTCCAAAAGTGGGTGAAGTTGCTAATATGCTGCTAAGGAAAGAACACAACTCATGGAAAAAGACTCTGAAGCAGCTGAATTACAAATACTGCAGGACACGCTGTTTTAGGCCTAAGACTAAGTAAAGACTGTGGGGGCAACAGATGCATGCTGATCCAGCCGTATTTCTGAGAAATCGCACATATTTTTCAAGAAACTACGTTGTTGTGATGAGTCTGGCTGGATTATGTCATGGATTATTGAAGTGCCGCACGTAGGAACGGAGAAATTCAGAGACGATTGGACAAACGAGGCAACTAGAGCACTTAGGTTAAAGTTAAAGAAAGATCTTCAGTTTGACAGATGACAGATTCAAATCAATTATTTAAGATTTTCATGTGCAATCATTTCTGACTTTCCCCACAACCATGAAAATCTATTAACATGTTCTTAGATCCTGCAACAAGTTGGACTCATTTAAATGAGGCAATCTGCTTTTACAACTGCAACACCATTTGTTTCCCTATATTAACAATTAAAAAGTTGTTATTTTACTCTGTCTTTTCTATCTCCTCCAGTTTTCACTTATACTGTAGCTCGTCTGTAATGTCTGTTTTCATGGATTAACCACTTTCCAACACGTTTAGGATCACACTGATATATTTAGGAGCTCCCAGCACCACTTTTGTATAAACTGATCTCCTAATTTTGCCAGTTTCAAAGTGTTAATGTCACATGAATAACAAGAGTCAGTTATCTAACATCTGCCAAGCTTGTAGAAACCGGTGACTCATTCACTCTTATATATTGCTCAACTAAATTTAGTTCATTTTTTAACAGTCTCCCTCATAGCCAACATGTCTTTTGACCGTAAACCGCGTCATTACATGCTGCCATTTTACAGCTGGCCAAACATTACTTTGAAATTATGTCGAGAGCTTGTGTGAGGTTTGGGATCGTTATGATATGCATCTAAAACAGACTTGTCTCCCTGTTTTTTCTTCTTAAAGATGTAGAATACTGTAATCTCTGAACACCAACACATGACAGCTGACACTACACAATTCTGCATCTAACAGCCAAATATAGAAAGACACTGGAAATTTAAACAGCTCAAAGTTAATGCAACATTGCTTATAGATTTAAAGACTCTGTGACTTAGTATGTAAGTTCTATGGAGACATATCTATACACAATATACAGACATCTGCAGAGTTTTCTAAGTTGGTAAAATGTTTTATTTGTCTGCTGAAATACTGCAAGAAACAAATTGAAAGTGTTTATGTTAGGGTAAGAATCCCATGTAGCCAATCCTGTTTTCAAAGTTGATCTTAAAAGCCAACTTGTCTCAGAACCAGATAACCAGATACAGTGAAACACATGATTGAAATTCTCAACAAATCCACAAATCTGTGTATTTTTAGACTGTCTGTGAACCAAATGTTATCCCCTTTATTGTGTTTTTTTTCCCCAGGTTCCGAAAAAGATGAGAAGTAATCACTTTGTCATGTGAAACATGCACAAGTAGAGACCAGCAGCATTGCAACAGAGGTATCAGCACTCCTGAAGTCACGACGGCTGCAGCATCAGCAGCAGTATCCAACTACAGCTCACAGACACCCTGATGACAAACTTAAATTAAGCTTTCAGAGGAGAGACAGGAGAACAGGAGGAGAGGAAAGGAGTAGAGGAGAGGAGGAAAGACAAGAGGATTGGATGAGTGGAAGAAAGGAGGTGCGTGGAAGGAGAGGGTAGGAGGACGGAAGAGGGAGGAGGAAAAAGTAAATGAGAGGGGTGAGGAGATCAAAGGGAAGGAGGAAGGAGGTGAGAGGACGAGGAAATGAGTATAAAATGATGACAGGGAGGAGAAGGGAAGAGGAAAAGAGGAAGGACGTGTAGGAAGGGAGGAAGGACAGGAGGAGGGAAGGACTGATGTGAGCCATCAGTCTGGAGAGGAACACGAAAAAAATTAAGTGGGTGGTGGACAAAGGAAAATTAGTTTCATTTTTAGCAGCACACCTGCAAAGATTTCCCAGTCTGGTCAGTGTAAAGAGGTCAAACATAAATAAAGCTTATAAGAGAAGGCTTTGGGAACAGGGTTACACTGACATGTTGGACCAAAACTGGGCTTTTGTTAAATGTCTGATGTCAGTTCGGCTGATGGATGCGGATATAATAGAGACTGCAGACGTAACACAGACTGCTCTCTGTTACCTGTAAGTCTGTAAACTTGTAATGAAGTTTACTTTCTTTGCCAATTTTATGTTATGTGTAAGTGACTCTGACTCCGAATCTTAATCAGCTGCCAGCAAGAAACCGTATTTCCCAAAACGTCAACCCCGTCAGCAAAAAGTTAAATTCCTGTCCAATCACACATTATTTTCATGTATGGTTTGAAAGAAACCATTTCACTTGGTGTTTTAGGTTTAGGAAATAGCAAGGTTTGGGTTGCTTTTGCTTCCTTTTTACAATTCCTACCCCATCTAGTATAGTATTGGTTGGCTGAAAAGAAGCAACAGTAGTAAGAATTTTTTAAAAAATCACAAAAAAAATTAATACATATTTGTGATACGTCATAAACAATTGCCATCTGTTAGAAAATACTTTTGCCTCATAATGAAAGTGAGAATGCAGTTTAGTTGTATCGGATTTTAATTTTGAGGTGACAGTGGTTGAAAATGTTGAATTCTTCCTTTAAATTTTGTTTCCAAAATATTTTAATCCTGGTAGATATATGGTCCAAAGACTGACTTATACTTTGGAACTCCAAGGCTCTAGAGGGATCCAGCCAAGCAAATAAGGTCTTCCTGAATTATTGTATCAGTTTTTCCTTTCTCAAGTTGTCTTTTAGAACATATAACATGGCTGATGGTCGGCTGTCCAGACTAAATCTATCCTGTCTCGAGAACTATGAAGTAGGATGAATTATTTTAGCCACCCGTGGTTACAGAAGTAAAAGTAGCAGCCATTTTCCCCCTAAACAAAAGCTCCTTACCGACATGTTCTGCTAATCTGACGACAACTGAACGTGTCGGCTTAATGCTTGAATGCGTACCCTGGTCTTGTTTCCGTAATGGTCATGCCGCAGTCGAACTAAGTCAGGCTTAATAAGATTGTTTGAACTGCACCACATAAGCAAGGCTTTTCCACATTTCAGCACCAATATTCATCCAAAAACATCACAAAGTACACCTATTACATGGGGTATCACTTTGCTTTGCAATGTCAAATTTATTAGGTACCAAAATTAAATGAAAATTAAAATGAAATGTCCACGAAAAAACTTTACTGCAATGAAAACAAACACTCAGACCTTAAAGATTAATGAAACTCTCCAAAAATGAATGCAGTCTTAGTGTTTTCCCTCAACAAAATGTTAACATAGGCTGAAGTGCGTTGCTTCCAGCTGTTTAGGACTATTTCCTCTTGAGTTTTTTTTACAGTGATGATGAAGCTGTAAGACATATTAACGGAAAAACAACCTATGTCTGAATGGCAAAATGCTGCCACTTTAATGATTGATGAAGCCAGCATGTTTGATTTCTCAAGTTCAAAAAAGGCTAATGTTAGGTGGCTAAACTCAGATCAGTATGAAATTCTTCCAGTTTGTTAACTGTGACTCCCAGTGTGCATTTCAGCAAAGAAGCATTCAATCAGTGGGCTTAAAATTCTGCTACGAGTCACCACAGGTAGGCAAGAGCTAAAGACTGCATGTGTTGAAAAAACGAAAACAGACTCAGAGCTTAAATCAGTTCTCTTAATAATTGTCAGTTTTGTTTGGATTTAGCAGCACTATGTTCTGAGCTTCTGTATTTAATAACGCTAACATATAGTTTAAAGAAAGAAACTGAACTGGGAATACAGAATGAGGAAAAAGCACTTCTGGAACCAGTGCTCCCTCCCACTCTGCAACTCTATACACTCTCTGCTGGATTACAGCATAGAAATATCAGTTTACCGTCTGTAAAGGTGTATGTAAATCAGATTCAGGTCCTGAGAGTTGGTGTGTGTTTGTGTGCATTTGCGTCCAGATGTGAGTGCAGTGAGTGCTCTCCACAAGCCTCTGATTAATATAACAAGATCTCCCCCTGAGCTGAGAGGATGTGGCTCAAGAGGGATGCTTTGACTCACCGGCTCTTTTGTTGTGATGGATGATGAGGTGGTCAATTTCCGAACGCAGCCCCAGTCAATAAAGGATATGAATCAGGATCCGATCCAATATGAAAAGAAAATAAGCAGCAGCTCTTCACTGTAAGGTCTATTTTTACATGATACAGTTCTCACTAAAATGAATCATTTCAGCCTGAAGAGCTGAGTCAGTGGTGCTGATTACATCCTGACAGTCAGCTTTACTTACTGTCATCCATGTTTTCTGATCTCCTGATGCAGTTGTAGCCTCATGGAAGTGACTCTAAACCAGCTGAAAGATGCATCTTAAAATTTACTGGAAATATTTTATATTAATCTGCACTACGTAGCAACTAATGAAATAGTTTTTCACAGACGATGTAGTTACAACAGCTAATAAGATATTATATGTTTATGTGATGTTTGCTCGTCTGTAGCTTTCAAAATAGACTCCCTGATTAAATTGTACGACTGATATAAGTGGGCTTTTCCTTTTTCCTCCCTCTCCACCCCTCCCTCCCTTCATCACCACACCTTCATTTCCTTAATTGATCCCCACATCCTGCATATCAGGCAGATTAGCCTTGGATTAGCCAGGTAAACACAGCAGTGTGTGTGTGTGCATGTGTGTGTGTGTGTGTGTGTGTGTGTGTGTGTTCAACCCGAGGGGGAAGTGGAGTCTTTGATCAGGGTAATGAGCTGCCAGTCCTCCCTCCAGGGCCTGCTGGTTGGCTGGGGGTGTATGGACACCTGAAACAACATGGAGACCATGCATAGCCTCAAGTGACACACACACACACACACACACACACACACACACACACACACACACACACACACACGCTTGTCAATGCAGCACACAAGCATTCTGCTACCATTATTCTCTTCCTGCCACCTCCTACCACCCCCTGCTAGTCGTCTCTATCCATGTGTCAGTCACACCCTCACTTCACCTCCAATCTCCTCTGCAGCTCCCACCCGACTAATAGTAGCCTAACCTTTCACAGTGGTCACACCACCCACCCGCTGCCTTGCCCCCTACCTATCCTCTATTCTATCACACACACTCTTTCGCCTCCACTCACCATCCCCTGTTCACCTTCATACTGTTACTCCTTTAATGAAGCTTAAGGGGGCCGGTACACTCCATCCATGCTTGTCTGATGGTCTGATAACTTTAGAAAAATCACACACAAACGCACACACTCACACACCTTTCATTGGATTAGAACAGTATGCATCACGCCATTTCTGTAACTTTCCTACACTGACGATCTGAGAGTCTACCCGGCAAATTTAACTTCTCTGTTTAGCCCTCTTTTTTTCAAATTTACTACACAACTGTTTGTGGTGCTTTTCATTCAACAGCATTGCATTTCTTGCCATATTGCTTATTATTTTGCCTTTGAGATTTTTTGACCGGAACATCTATGAACACTCAATTTCCAATGCCTGTGAAGGACACTTTTCTTTTTCTTTCTGTCTTTTTTTGTTATTGTAAATGCTACATGGGCACACACATACTTAATTTGGACAGTTACGGTAATCCTCAGTGCAAAGAGGAGGTGAGAGTTTTGTCTATTTTTATGAATTTCCAGTGCAGGACTCCTTTTGCCCTGTTTTTCCAATGAGCCCATGAAACTTTTGTTGTAAAAACAAACCTCTTTCTCCATGCAAATCCGTATTTAAACCCACTTGCTGTATGTGTGACACACAACCTCTAAAACTAGTCTGCTTCCTTCCTTCCTGCCATCCACCCATCTCATCCATGTAAAACATGGTCGTGTCCCTTTAAATGTCACCCTTTTGTTCTTCCCTGTCAGTTCATCCATAAGCGTGAGGTGTTTTACACTTTGAGAGATGACCTTACAGTACCACCATTTCTTCACAGTTGCCAATAAAATGCATTGCTGGTTTTGATAGAAAAATATGCTGCATTCTTGTTTTGATCCTTCTGATTAAGGGACATTATAATGTTAAGAAATTACATGTGCTCCAGTTGCTGTTGCAGACACATAAATAACTGAAAGTGAATAATATGAGGATAGAATAAAAGGAAAAGGAAATTCGTGAAAGGAAAGCAGCATGCAGTTCTTTATCACGCATATCTGTGCTGAAGTGAACCCGCTGACCCCTTTTTAAGTAGCCTTTAACTCATTTAGCAGATTCACATGTGCTCTTCTACAACCATAAATCTGTTTTTGTCCACATGTTCATTTGTTATGTAACTGCAATGTAAAAATCGCAAGTAATTTATTAGATCCTGGATCAAATCAATACTTTTTAGACGTCAACTGACAAGACAAATATACACATGCAGCACTTTAGTGTCACATTTGTCATGATCAGATATACAAAATGAATGGGTTTGTGTCTTACCTTTGCATGTAAACGTGTTCATAAACTAATTCTAGAAGTTTTTCCTTTTCACTACCACTGAATAAGTGTGTTTTTTTGAAGAATATATTTGTGATGCTTGGGTTTTGGGTTCAAAAATGACAATACATTGTGGCCGTGAGGCTAAAACAGAGGGAAAAAAAAGCTGTATTTTCTATTTTAATGTGCACGTAGCCTCACCATAGCTGTCTGGTGCTGTTTTTTCGACTACAGCATCTTTTCGGGAAGCCTTTTCAGGGATTTAACCTCCATGTGAGCCACAGGAACATACTATAGTTCCAGCTGTGGTTCCTGGACCGTAGCTCCTGCTTCCCAGAAGAGTTTCTGACTGCAACGGTAATACTTTCCAATAGCCCATGAAGTATTGAGATAGATTTTACAGTGTGAACAGCTGACGACCACCAGCAAACCAGTGTGTAGCATTCAGGCTACAACTATTAAGCTTTTGATACTGATTAAAGAATATATAATACTCATTTTAAAGCTTTCATTCTGCTACTAATCTAACTTCAATAACTTTTCAGTCCCAGATTAGTGACTCAAAACCTGTCCTGCAATCACTGCTGTTATTCGTTCAAAGCAGGTTTGCAGCTCCTTACAAACACACCCACATACATCACACCTCCTCACCCTGCTGACCCTTCAACCCTGATGTGTGTCACTCAAGGCGGTGACAGTCAGTGATGGCGCTGCCGACACGAGGGCGCTCAAGCGATAAGCATTTGTCTTTCCCCCCCTGCTTCTTCTCTTGTGTGTCTCTTCCTCTTTGGCCTTTCCAGACTGTTGCTATGTGACCCACTGACCCATGACTTGATTGGTCTCTGACAGCCATCGAAGCACTTTGTTATTTTATAATGACAGCTACAAGATGATATATATACTTTCTACATGTTATAATCCGTTTCGGAATTAAGCAAGTTTTAAAGAAAGACTAGCTCGATATTCTGACCTCTTATAGGCCGTGCTGCTCTGAAGGTATAAGCGTGAGTTTATTTTTGTCCTCACATTATGTTCTTTTCCCCGTGTTTGTTATCTTATATGGCCGAGGAGCTTTCTCAACCTATCATAACTCAAATTACACGTCTATAATGATCAGGAGGAGAAACTTAATATTAAGGTTCAAAATTTCCTCAACCTTCAGTCCAGTGATTCGCACGGCTTCTCCAAATAAAGCCACATCTCCTGAATATACTTTCACCTTACTCACCAACCTGCCTGGACGCCGTCTTACAATAACTGCAAAGTTCACATTTTCCCAGCCCACGTCTCTGCAAAACGCTTATCTGCATGATTTCAAAACCTTCTTACCACAGATGTCTCCGTGTTATATTTAGCTCTCTGGGGTAGCAGCACTTGCAGATGTGTACCGCTGACACAGGAAACCGAAAAATAAGTTTCCGAGGTGAGGAAAATGGAAACAAACCACTGATACACTGTGTCTGTGGCCAGATTTAGTGATATCAAATGGTGTCATGTCATGTACAGATGTAAAAGATTTTGTGGTTGGAACTTAAAGGTTATCAGCACACAATCTTGTTAGATGTGGTTTGCTGATTTGTCATGCTGGCAAAACATGAGACATGCAGCATTGACTCATCTAATTATCCATATCACATAAGCACGTATGCATTACTTACTGTAATACATGTAGAAAATGTAATACTTTGCCTCTAAAGACAAAGACAAGCATGTATATTTATTTAAATTATACTTTCCTTCATTCCACCAGCTGAATTATTACTCATCTCCCACATGGACAGTTCTAGTATTTGTGTGTGTGTATGTGCATGTATGGGTGTCTCAGTATGCACTCAGGATGTTTTCACAGCACTCACTTTTGACAGGGTGATTTACATCCTCTTAGACCTTCTTATCAAGGAGACAACACACACACACACACACACACACACACAAAAGCCACACTGCACAAACCAAAAAAGAGCGGAAGACGTGCTCAGCAAGAAAACAGGTTGATGATCAAACTGGTTTACCAGAGGCCTTATGATGTTTGTATAGAGATCTTGTCTTAGAAATCTGTTTCACATACTCAACCCTGACAGCACTTCCGCTGAACTCTGAATGTGACGGTGATGGATATTTCAGAAGTTAGCGGAGCCCTGTCACACAAACATTCTGTTTCTTTAAAGACCGGTTTCTTGGCACAGGATTAAGCCTGGTCCTAAAGCCATATTTCACTTTGATCGCAAAGCAAGACATTTTTAACTCACACCTTGACAGATTGTGACTAATAAACCTCTGAGTTTTTTAGTTTTTCCAAAAGCACATCACCATCACAGCTACAAAGGTTAATGCGTAATGAGATAACCCTCTGAGGAAGTTTGATGCGTTATCATTTCCTATTTCTAATTCATAATTTCTGACAGGAAACAGAGGGCTTAACATATACAGATAGGAACTAACTAGTAGGTGTTTCGAAAATTACAGCTACAATAGTTTAACATGAACCTACATTAACCTTCTCTGCTCTTGTCACCACGTTTCCACGCTAAAAGGAAGAGGTCATATGAAGTTGAATCAAGAGCATGAGGGAAACTCGAAAGGCATTTTCACGCAAACTTTTCTCATTTATTTTTATGTCATCAAAATATATAAAAACCCTCTCTCTCCAGCATCAATTAACTAAAAACTCATCTTTGTCTATCAAAATTCACTTTAGCTATGTTTCCATGGCATATTCTTATGTACATTTTAAAGATTTGTGTTAACAAAAATTTAATAGAAACACCAAATTTTCAAAAATGTGCCCAATTTTGAATTTATTTATTAATTTTTTGATGTTTACCAAATGGGCTTTTTGCCCTTTCAATAGGAGGTATCATTTTTAGTAATTCAGTTTCAATTTCAGCTTCTTCTATAGTTTTCTAACAGGCATGTATCACATAGTTGCTTCAAATTTGGTTCTAATTAGAGGTCCCTTCATGCCTTAAAATGGCGTAGATGTAGCTCTACACTGTAGTCTTATTTAGAAATTAAAGCTGTCGCCTCTCAAATCTTTGCTTTCTTCTTGACAAACTGCTTGCTGCATCGTCTACAACTTTCAAGCCTACATTTTCAAACCAGAAAACAGAGTTAGAACATAAACAGTGTGGTACGACAGCAGCACATTGAAGCTGATCAAAGAATCATCATGGATGTGTCCCATTAGTGCACAGGCCAATGCAAAGGGCACCGTGGCACCAATGATCTGTGATGTTCACTCAGAATAAAGGAGAAACATATTACAGAACTATAAAAGAACCATCTCTACCCAACACATCTGTAAACATGTCAGGGAAAAGTCACAGTAAACTCTAATCCATTCCCTTGAAAAAGCTTTTCAGCTATTGCAGGAAACTGGTCAATAATTTCTAATGTTTGCAACAATGTGAGTGTAACTATGTAGGAGAAAGAAGGGTAATGACACTAATGCATCTGAATGAATGTTTGTATTCACACGTATTCCTGCTCTCCAACAGCTTCTGTCTGTGTAATCCCTTTCTCCCCCTGTTGTTCTCCGGCTCAGGTGAAAGGGATCCTGGGAACAGTCAGGTTCCAGCTTCCCAAAAGCCTCTCAGTGCTCATGTCTTACAATGGAACAAAGATTGTCTCAGTGTTGGGATGCTTATGGGAAACCCAAACCCAAACTGTAATGGCCACAGTTTGACAACAGGGAACAAATAGGAGAAAGGAAAATGGAATTTACTGTATAAGCCTGGGAGATGAGAGTTTTGCTGAAACACTTCACAAGTGCAAAAATAGTTTGGTAGCCACTCTGCAGCAAGAACAAAATACGGGTAGAAAATATGATACAGTAAATTGCACAAGGCATGCCTGTAAGCATGAATTGCTTTTTCTGTGTTTGATAGGAGAGACCGGTCTAAATTGTGGTCATGGCATTCCAAGCATGTCCAAAAGACCTCTACACTAGCATCTTTGCCAGTCATTAGGAACCACTAGCAAAGATGGGGACATGACTGGAGAAGGTTTGGCCAAGATGGAAGAACTCTGACTAGGAATTTAAACTTATTTGTGGAATTGAGGTATGTTGCCACCATTCTGTGTAAGAAGTTATTTTTTCTCAATTTCTTCCCCAAAGAATTTGAGGGTCCTGATAAATTGCAGACCTTTTTTGGGTCCGCTATGTCTTTAGCAGGGTAAACTTTTACTGCCAGGTACAATAATATACCATTATACATCGTAACATTGCACTGATCACCATTTACTAAAAATAAGAGCTGAAAATAACTCAATAGTGATACCATATCATAATGCTAAGCCCCTCTGCTGTGCTCCTCCATTGTGGCAGGGTCAGCTGCAGGGGTGGTCTCCATCCCACAAACAAGCTGTATCTCAGGCTAAACTGATGGCGTCAGCACATGTGGTGTTGATGGTGACTAGAGAGTTCTTCAGCTTTCAGTACTTTTGGCTTGTTACGGAATCTCTGTGGTTTGACATTTAAGGTTCACTCCTACATTTCTCTATTTGTACTCTATCACTCTTATTTTACTGTCATAACACTGTTATTTTACTGACTGCTTTCAGTCATGAACTTACTGTGGATGCTAGTGAAACATTTTGCGTTGCTGCTTCTTTATTTATTTATTTTTTCTATGACTTTTCCACAGGGGAACCAACTTTTATAGTAAAGCAGCTGTGGTATATAAAATGTGTTTATCACCCAGTTAGGGGAACTTCATTGTCAGTGCTGCTTTTCAGTAAAAACTGGTCAACATGCTCAGACATATTTTGAGCTACTCGGTCAGCAAATCAAATTTAATCAGCTTATGGTTTAGGAGAACTAGCTTGTTAGACTGGCTGATCAACCACATTGGAAATCAAATCTTAGTGTGTGAAAACCCAAACCAGAAGGGGAAAATGTCATGGAATTTAAGTATGAGGATAAATCCGCACATTTTCAGACAGTCTCAAAGATAGTATAACACTTTGTGGATCAAAAAAAATTGTACCACAAATAGAAGTGTAGCAAATGATAAATGATAAAGCTCGAGAGAGAAGAGCAATCCTTTGCTCTTTTTGAGGTGGAAAGGAGGGAAGTGATACAGACACAGATGCCCCAATCCAGAAAGGGGTGTTCGAAACTATCTGACAGTCAATAAAGATGAAGAATTAAGCCAGTTAAAGAATCAGATTCCACAACTTAAAGGCAGTTTGTGCAAAATAACACATCTTGAAATGTTTATCAAGATAATGCACTTCAACAAAGTCTTTTACTTAATCATGCTTTGCTGTTGAGACCCATTCACACTGTGCCAACTCTTCTTGAATGGCATCCTACAGCGTACCAAGGCTTTGTAAAAAAACAAACAAAAAAAAAAAGTCGTATACTACACCATATACCAGTATAGTATACCTTACCAGAGACAGAGAGAGGAATAAAGAATGAAAGACAAAGAATGAGAAAAAGCAAGAAGGAATATTTCCATTTAGAGTGGTTTGCTAAAATCCAACACCTCAGACGAGGCATTGAGTTCCACTACACGATAGTCGGTTCAACGCCAAGAGGAGAGTCAGTCAGCCTTGCAAGAAAGCCACGGTGTTAAATCATTGTATTCTTTTAACAGAAACCCTCCAATATCAAGTAAATCAAGGAGAAAACAGATGGCGAGAGTGAACAGGAGCCATGGGTGAAAAAAAAAAAGAACAGGTGACGAAAGACAGATTGTGCGTTATTCACAGGGTGTGACACCACAACAGAGACTCCAATGGTAAACATGTGTGGTGGTTTGGGGTCTAGTGGCTGCCCCAGATCCCAAACAGGCTGTCTAGTTTGGGGTTTGAAGCTAGGCTTGGCCAGTATCTCTACTCTGTAACTGACATGTTCAAATATTTGAATGTTTAAGTCAAATACAAATCTACAGTTTCATTTAGCAGACGTGCATCTGAGTATAGAGTACTTACTTAAGTACTTACGAAGCGTATACAATGCAGTCCAAAGTAGTACCAGAATATGCCATAGTGCTTTAGATCTTGTATCTTTTCAGACTGGTTTCAACTCAGGACAGTACATTATGAAAATCTGCTTATTTTGTTGTACCTAATCCATCAGAGTGGACATTTAACAGGTTTTATTCATTTATTTATTTGGTTGCAGTTGCATAATGATCATATAGTGCAGCTGATGGAAGGACCTGTAATGATCACTCATCCTTAGAGTGCGATTACACAAACTTCTGACATCCGATAGTTCAGATTTGGCTGTTGTTGTTGCAAAGTCAAAACCCCTGGACATAAAATGCACCTTTTAAAGACCTTTGTCAAGAAAACTGCTCAGGAGATCCTGTCCATCAAATGTAATTGAGTTCAAAGCTAAAATCAACAAAACTTAAATATTATAATGTATTCTGTTCTGTGTTGTTATCAGCTGCTCTGCCAGTACAGTTTAATGTGGGTTTTGATCATATTCTGGGGAATAAAGAACCAAGCAGAGATTAAACTCTGTGACTAAACAGGATTCCCTCCCAGTTATTATATTTACTACAGAAAATTCTCTTTTGCAGTATAATGTGTTTTAGATTTTTATTAAATGCTGAATTTCTTTTGCTAACAGTTTTATTTCAATTCCAATAGTTTTTATTCTAATAGTGACATAAAAACAAAAAAGTGTAATTGTTAATTTCCGTCATTGGGTATTCTGGCTGATGTCTTTAGAATCTACACTGTGGTTGAACAGATGAGGTACATTAATGTTTTCTCAACTAATTTCAGATTATAGTGCTTTGAGACTGAACTATTTCCTTATTGACATAGACTAAGCTTATCTGTTTAAGTGGGCGACTGTCCACCGTGATTAACCTAAACATTTCCTTTTACCAGTTATTATGAACTATATTCAGTGCGGAAATGGAGCCACCAGATTAATTTACATGGACCTACCGGTGGGTCAGCTCGGGGAGGAGTGGAAAAGTTTTGAAAAACGCGAAAATTGATTCTTAAGACTCTGATATTGCACAAATCTGAAATGAGCTGATAATGCATATACATCGATCAGCTACAATGAAGGAAAACCGTTGATGTAGCGTTCACGTGGAGGTTGCTTTGACACGTACCACCCAGCTAAACATGATTACAAACCAAGCACATACACCCCACAAAAGGACAATGTGCTCTGACAGTCAACAAAAACTGCACAGAAACAGCTGAAGAATCACCACAATAAGCTCAAGATGTTGACCAGACTTCCAAACCACAAGTTTGGTCAATGGATGCCACGTCCTGCAACCTACAAGGACCCAAAAGACCCCCAGCCAATGTCCTGGTGCCAAAGGACAGAGGACACCCTGAGAGGTCTTGTGTGCTCTGATGGGTTTAATATTGTGGCTGGCATTGTGGAATATGATCATTTTTCAACCTTAAAGCTCGATAAGTTGTACGTTAAAGAAATAAAACACTCTGTTTTAGTTCACAGTTGCTTTAACATGCAAGACAAAGGTAACCAAAAACAGAAATCAGACTAACATCCTGTGTTAGAGGTGTCAGATATCCGTATGATAACTACAAATACATTACAGAAATTGATGGAAGAGAAGGAAAATGATTTGCTGCAGTGTTACAAAACCAATATGTATAAGTATTACTATTTTTAGGGGAGGGTGTTCTTTTTCTGAAATGCTGTTTTTGTGCCCAGCCAAAGGTGTATAATCAGCAACAGCAGGAAGGCAGATGGGGATGAGTGGGTAGGAGATGTCTGTTCTTGTCTGATAGCATCTTTATCATCTTTTCACTTTGTCAGTCAGAATCCATGTTGTAATAGAAAATGCTGTGTCCAGACCAGTCACGTTATTGGCAAAAAACCCACAGGACTGGCTCCATTCAAATAAAGAAGGTCACATCTTTCATGCTGCTCCAAATGTGGCCTTTGACTGGCAAAATATTAGGTTCCCAAATTGCTTGAATGTCGTTAGCAACCCAGAATCTACATCCCCTGGCTTCAAGTCTACCCGAAGAAAGGGTGAAAACTATGTAAACCCCCCAGATCAGTCTACCTGCCAGTCTGTCGGTCTGTGTGGGTGTGGACATGCCTGTCTGAAGTTTCTGAGGCTCAGAGCGAAGCATTGTACAAAGTGACAACCCCATCAAAGAGATCGGGCCTGCATAAAAGGACATTTTATGACTCTGCCCTTCAAAAGAACAGTTTGAGGAGTTCAAAGCACACACACAGGGAGAGGCAGACTGTGGATGGAAAGTTCAGTGCAAAACCAGCAGTGAGACAGTGAGAGGATGGAACAGAGACAGAGGGGGAAAAGTGAGAAACAGACATAAAAGGCAGAGAGAGGAAAACCCTCAAAAGCCATCTGATATCTCTCATCAAAGAGCAACGCTAACCTGCCTCACTTTGCATTTCCAGCTTGATGCTAAATCTCCAACATGAGGTTGTCATTCTCTCCACGGCCGGCGCACATCAAGCCCAGTCGGGGTGTTTGATCGATCTCACCAGTTTGCACGTGTGCATTTAGGGCGCACACCTTCCAGCCATATGCACGGGATTTCTTCAGAAGACAGGAAATGTCATTCTGTGATTTACAGAGAGGTATTGATGTTTGGTTAAAATAGGAACAATGGTCAGCGCTGATGGAGTGCCCTTTTGTACACCTATCCGCTATAATGCAAAGATTTAAAGCCTCGTCCGAATCATCTGGCACACAAGCAGACAAAGGCAGACACCTACTGTGTTTTTAATTAATGGCTGCAAATCAAAGCCGTCAAGCTGCATTTTCTTTCCAAAACGCTTCCAACCCCATAAAAAATACCCAACATAGTCCTTGTCTGGATAGTCAAGGATGACAGATGATGAATTCCTCTAAATATGATTCTATTGAAGAAGCAGATCATGTTTGTTGATGAATCACATTTTCATATCAGCACTTATTGTGCAGGAGCATCAAATGCAAATCAGTTATTAAAAATTGGATGTGTTCAGATCAGGAATCGATCCAAGTGGCAACACAATGCAATCACACAACAAAACATGTAAACTGTGAACATTTTCAAATAACTTAAAGAATGCATTTAGACTGGTTTACATCTATTGGATTACACCTTGCAGAGAGAGGCAGTGAGCACAGATTAAACATAACTTCCCTATAGTTGTACTTTTCTGCACATATTGATTCATGTTCATTGCACCTTGTTTTGTTCAAGCTCAGACATATTTTGTGCTTTTCTGTATTATTTTTCCCGCCACTCAGAAATGCGTTTTGGCCATTTTTTTTTTTTTTTGAATGCTTGATCTTTATGGTACAGATAATAAATGTACAGAATTTGACTCTTAAAGGCTGTTTTCAGATTTATCTGTTGAATGTGCGGATATAATCTGAGTTGAAGGCGAATAACTGTGAACAGGATTTGTGACATTCCAACCATACTAGCTTGGAAGAACTTTCTAGTACAACAGACAAGATGTGGAAACTTGAAGCCCGTATTGCTCATACATGGTGAATGAACTCTCAGTAACACCAATACTGAACACATTAATAATATTTTCACTGACAGTAGTTTTTTTCTGCCAGAAAATCCCATCTTGTGGTACAATATCCACTTATATTGGCATTTTGGTAACTCTTTGATATCCAGCCAGTCATTATGTTGCACCTACATGTCATTTTAAGTCCTATTTAGCAGCATAAACATCTAGAAGACAGGATTAAGGTGCCATTCTGTTCTTTGTTTTATTCTTTCTGAAACCTGTTTCACTCTGAATTAAAGTTTTTTCAACAAGCAATTTTTTTTAACCTTCTGAAGTCCAAGCAATTTCTGATTGTTGTTTGCTCCAGTCACATTTTTACTCACTGTAAGCTCATTTTTCACTGCCATATAAAGTTTGGCACCTGTATAGAAGCTGCATAATCATGGCTGTAAGTAGAGAGAGCTCAAACATGTGTTTTATGCAGTGTGATGCATTTATAGTGCCATAAATCATACAAAACAAAGGTTAGTTTAAGTGTTTTTGAAAGTGCCTATAAGTCTTACTAATACTGGAATAAAATGATGGCTCTACATGCCATAGATATTTTACTATTTTCATCTCTAGTTTGTTTGTGTACTTTTCTCCTGCCTGCTTGGGGAAAACTGCCTGCAGCTCAACTTTTTCTTGTCATGTGACTGCTGTGTAAGTTTGTAAATGTATAAGATGAAACTGCCTGTTACACATGATTAGTTCAGTGAACCTTTGAAAAGTTGAAAAAAACTTTTTTTCTTCGGTTTTTAAAGTTTTTTCTCTGATAAATGGCGTAATTTGAAGACATGTTTGAAGCTACCAGGCCTTTTAAACCCACCGGTGGGTTTTGGTGTTCAGAGGGTTAATATTAAGTCACTAATGTGGTTTTGAAAGATATGTAGAAAAACCACGTTGTAATTACAACATTTATCTAGAAGAAACTCTGGAATGAAACTGATTAAGACAATGAAACTACAGCTCCTTTCAGACTTGCTCTCTTTTATCATTAATCTCATGGCATCTCTCATGTCCGAAAGAGTCCCCTGCTCACTTTTCTCTAATAGTCATGATGGCAATCTTACGAAGTCAGATCTAATGACATTTATATGTCACTGTAAACATGACTGAACTACATGTAGCTACATTAACAGACAGGCAAGATTACGAACACCGACATAGAGCGTTGTTGGATACTGTGGGTAGCATGACAGTCTAAAATTTGACACAGTGAAACTTCTGAACTCATCGTATCTAATGCTTTGGACAATGCTCTGCACAAAGAAAAAAAAATCTCTAGGAACACACTCAAATCTGTCCACCATGTTGTAGTAAGAAACTGGAAAAATCTGACCTCATGCAATATACGTCACATCTACTGTCCAATCAGAGGGTATTTCTCAGAAGCATTAACACAAAAGTAACCTATGGCTAAATGACAGACTGCTGTCACTTTAGCAGAAAATTAAAGCCAGCAATGTTACGTATCCTGTGTATAAAAAGGTCTAAAGACAGAGACAGCAGAAAATGGTTCATTCATTAAACATTATGGAAAAAATGATGTAACCTTCCTTATTGAACCACACTGTTAAATGCATATATTCTCTGTGCAAGATGACTGTAATTTTAACAAAAGTGCCACAATGGACATTATTATTTCAACTCTTTTTTTTTTTATTAATGCTGATATGCATATATAAGGTCAAATTCAATCACGTAAATATCAGTACTTTTAAAGTTAAAGTAGCTTTTTGTAGGTCATATTTCTGTTTGCAACTTCAAAATGAAGCCCAGCGCACATCTATGCAAGCAGTGGACATTTTCTTCATTCTATATATGTGTGTGTGTGTGTGTGTGTGTGTGTAAATGTGTGTGTGTTGTTCTGGTGGCGGTGATTAGAAGTGGAGGTGTTGGAGGGGGTATGGTGTCGAAAGTGGCAACTCTCCTTCACTTCCCTAACTAATCCCCCAATAACAAAGGCCTGCTTCTCTGCTCTGCTGGACTCTGAGCCCTAGTGGACTCTGGCTCGGCCTCCAGGCCCCGAAAACCTGCTGTTTACAATTTCCCTACTCCTGCTTTAAATGTTTCTTCACTCTGAGAGGAAAAAAAAGGGTGTGGTGGGGGGTTGGAGAGATGGAGAGAGAGAGAGAGAGAGAGTCAGAGAGGACACAAAGGTGTCGTTTTGTCCGGTGGGAACAAGGGAGCTATTACATGAGAGATGCAGGGAGGAAGGAAGGAAGGAAGGGAGAATCAGGGAGGAAGAGGAGGAGGAGGAGAAGGCCCCGTCGGGGATTAGCTGGCCAGCTGCTCCCTCGGGGACCAGACATGAGCGACACTTTTATTCTGACAGGAAGAGTGACTCCAGAAGAAGAAGAGGCAGAGGAATAACTGGAGAACTTTTCTAAAAAGCAGCAGAATAACAGAAGGACAAATGTTAAAGAAAACACAGAGGAAAAAAGGATCAGCAGTAATGGACAAGAGATAAAATGTCATCTGAGATGCCCATTCTACTAGAACAGCAACCCACCAAATCTATATAATAGTTGCAATAAAGTAGTAAAAACATACACAGTTTTTCAGTCACTTTTTTACTTGTGTGTGTTTTGACCCTTATAGTAAAGTACATGACAGCAAATTAATATACAGCTCCTCTGCACTTATGCTTTCTAAAGGAATAAATTTGTCTCTTTGACCGATGCATGTAGTGGACTGAAGGACAAGACAAGACAAGACATGCATAAACATGCAAAATCATTGGCACAAATCTTCATTTGACTGACAGTCAAGTGAAGATTTGACTGACAGTATTATTAAATTTGCACATGCTGTTTATTAACCTCCAGTCTTCTTTTGTACTTACTTTTTTAAAGGAAAGAACAAGTTAATCACTTTATCAGTGACACTGATATACAGATAAAGTGTCAATGTGATACAGCTGGATTTACACCTCTGCTTATTTTACTTAAAATTCAAGCCGTTTACCCACCAAATCTCTTTGTTTCTTCTTGCAAGGAAAACTGATATAAAGATTTGGTTATGTATTTAGTGAACCAACCTTAGTTTCAGTTTAAATCTTGAAATGCCACCAGTGATAGAAGATCACAAAAGAAACTGGGGTCATGCATAACAGAAAAAGTATAGCTTTAGTTGTGTTTCTAGTGCATCATCAGTCAGTGGACACACTGTTTGAGTTTTATGTTCTTAAAACTGAAACAGTCTGAGGCTACAGCAACCCTGCGAAATGTTTAATTTGTAAATCCTTAATTGAGTTTCTCTGCCTGTAAGAGAGCTTGTAAACATTAAAATGACAACCTGATGTTTCGGTGTATATCAGAAAAACTGAGACTTTAAAAATGTAAATAGTTGTGTGATCACAAAGTCAAGAGTAACTTGAAAAAAAAATCATTTGTTTTTGGAAGACGTCCCTACATAACAACCTGGAAACGTGTGGATACAAAAATAAAACAACATTTTAAAATAGCTCAGCATAGGCATTGTCTGAGATGACTTTCCTATTCATTGGCTGCTACTTTTTTGTCTGACACCACTGCTGTCACTACTTGAGGACTGAGTGATCAGTGACCTAGTTACCGTATTTCTGAGAGGATTTGTGGCTTAAAATATTGCTCAGAGCTCACGCCTGCTGGTTTCTGTGTGGCAGAGTTCTGTGAAGATTTGCAGGACTTTTAATGTCCATTTCCAACATTTTTAAAACTCTTGTTTTCTAATATACACTTACTATGGGTAAGATAACTCAAGTATTATGACTATAGCAAAGTTATGGCTAAGGTATGATTTGGATTGGACTTTAAAACACCTGACGAAAGTAGAGAAACATCATGGTCATGATCAAGTCAGATACACAATTAGTTTCTACCTGGCAGCGTAAAAGGCAACTGCTTTGAAATAAAACTCATCATCAGACTAAAATGTAAGGTGTGGAATCGTCTAATATGGACATAACTCCTGACCTCAGTTAATATCAATGGAACCAGTGCCACAAATGGTGCAGAATGGCATCAAATAAATGTCTCCTTGTCTACAAATAATTTTTTAAAAATTGCTAAAAGATTTACAAATATAAGTTTTAAGGTTTGTGTCCAGCTCATAAATATCCAACAATTTGGAAACATATTATACAGAACTACATTGCAACTTGAATAAATGTGAATTATTCATGAAGTTTGGTTCATTTGTGTTTCCACATAGATAGTTCAATTTGTGTGCACTGATGCCCTGACATATGTGGATCAGGTTGCATTTGTGTTTTGCGGCCTTTTGACTCTTTTTCTCAAAAATTGTCCAAAACATTGGCAAAAAAAATGTCTTCATTTGTAGCTCTTGTGATATATCCATCTGTCACCCTCACATTGTCTCAAACAATCTGAAGTATCCCATTTAGTTTAATTATATATGCTTTATATATGCTCCACGTGTATATGGCAAAGAATTATGTCCCAGTAGACCACAGAGACAGTACAGTCGTAGTTTACAGTCCACAGGAGCTGTACATCTCTTCTTTACAGTGAGCCACAAGTATTGATATCTCCATCAGCTCAATGACACACACAGCTCAGATATATTATACCATTCATATGGCACGAGACATGAAGCCATCTCCTCTCAGGAAGTCTTCGCACAGCCCACGTAGCATCGTCAGGCGCTGATCGAAATTTCAAAACCCCAGAAGAAAACCTCGCAAGGCCAGAGAGAAAGAGGATGCAGAGAGTTTTTTCCTTCCTTCCTTCTCCTCTGCCTCTCTGTCTTTCTTTCTCCATATGGCACCCATTTGTCTGGAGGAGGTCTGTCAGACATAAATAATAGGTTATGAAAAAACAGAAGGAGGGAGGGGGGACGCTTGCTTTCTTCCTGAGGGACGGGATCTCTAGAGGCCTGGTGTCCTTCATGGCAAAATGGGGAGAAAGTGAGACAGAAGGAGAGAGAAAGATGGATAGAAGGAGAAGCTGGGGGAGAAAATGCAAACTTTGTTTAAGGAAAGTGGCCTGTGTGCTGTCTGAAGAAATTGTGCATATTGACAGAAATAAGAGACAGCAGCAGAAAAGCAGAGATCTTGAGTTTTCGTGTTATACATATGTGCAAGTTTTTCTTTCTTTTTTTTGGTTTTTACTTCAATGCAACTTCTGTCAAGGTATTAATCGTTCGACTTAAACAAGATGAAGTTTGATTAATTGACTAATCAGTGCGGCAGGAAGACGAGGAGCCAGGAAGAAAGAGAAAGTGAGGGAAAGACAGAGGAGAGGAGGGCGTTTTGTGAAAGGGAGATGAAGTGCAAGGCAAAGAACATTAAGGCCTTCTCAAGTTTGTGCGTGCTGATTTTCATCTGAAACCAATTAGTTCCAAACCACGAAGACAACACCAAGCCTAGTTTTTTAAAAACATCCTCTCTACCTCCTCATCTTCCCCCCTCCTGTCCATTCATGTGTCAGGCTCTGCAGCTCTCTGCTGGGTCTAGACTCCTATGTGTGTGCATGCATGCAGGCATGTGTGTGTGTGTGTGTCCGTGTGTGTGTGTAAGTGCATGCACTTAAAGGCATCGTGATTAACATTCGCCCCAATTCGCTGAGGGACACGCATTCTAAGCCCTTCCTTCCTGCTCCGAGTGGAATTCTCATTAGCTGATAACTACTTTTCAAGAGACTGCTGCATTCCTCTGCTGGATACCAGGGGCCTTACAGGACTCCAGAACACACACACACACACACACACACACACACACACACACACACACTCGTGCATGCACAACCAAAATCATAGCTACAAACAAACATTCTCTCGCTCACAGACGCACACAAATTTTTAAAAAAAAATTATTTTCCTTCCAAAATTGAAGAGTTTCATTGTGCCCTACCGACTCTCATAACTTCACTTTTAACCCCAAAGCTTCCACAAACACAGACAGGTAGACAGGCAATAATCATTTCCTGCATTATTCTGTCTTCCTGAGCTAGAGGACGAGAGCACTTCCTTTATTAGATTCTAACCAGAAGTTTATGGTGTCTGTTAGCGCTGAAGCCAAATGCTCTGCAGCATCTTTTGCTCACTTCCCAGGACAATGAGGCTGGTTGGGGGAAGAAGAAAGAGAAAGAGAGGTGGGTGTGTCGGTTTTTAAGTGGGGGCAGACAGAGGAGGGACAGGGACACCTGGTGCTCAGTTTTCTCATCATCATCACACCTCATTTGGTTTCATCCTGCAATATTGACTACATTCAGAGGAATTTGACATTTATAATACCTTTGGGGGAAGAAAACCTGTTGATGGGGAAAAGAAATACTGACATATGTCATATGGAGGGAAAAAAACATATTAGAAAGGATGTGGGGGACCACATAGATGTGAAAGGAGAAAGAAAAGTTAGCTTGATCTTTTAGTCAGCCATGTCTAGCCAGAGTGTAAATGTGCAAAAGGTGCTCTGTGAGACATTAGTCAACAAATGACCAGCTGTCTGGTATTGTTCTTGCTCTGCATATGTAGACTCACCTTCCGTGCCTCACCATCTGCCTTTTTGCTTACAGTAATATCTGCTTTACAAGATTCAATCCTCCACCAACCCTGAGATTTCCCCTGTGCTCAAAGTGCACCACACACTCCATGTTTCATGTCAACAAAGGGGGCTATTAATTTATAATGTGAACAGTAATGCAGAGTGGACTGGTTATTGCAGAGACCGAAGGGAGGGATGTATCTGTAGTAATGGAGAAACAGAGACTTAAGGGAAAGAGGGAGACAAGTCACTATGAAAACAAAAACGTGAAAATTAAAAAGCAGATAGAGGATAAATCAAAGTGTAGGATCGGCACATATAATGCTAGTAAGCTACATTAAACCCTGATAGAAAAGTTTATTTCACCAGAGTCTGGTTCTGCTTCATTTTAGAGAACCAAACCTTTACTATACTGGTGTAAGGTAAGAAAACAGTGTGTTAAAATTGAATTCTCGTGTCATTCTGCACCTCAGTAGCCTTGTGAATCGTGTTGATTACGGCTAAGTTCCAGCACACTCGGTTGTGTTCTAGCAGCTTCTCGCTTTCGGTGAGCCAGCTCTGATCCAGTTGTGCTTTACCAGTTTTGGCTATATTTTAGATGTGTGGATTTGGGCTGGTTTGGCCTTAGAGAACTGATGCATTTAGCTGACTATGGACCATGGAAAGTGACCTCAAGTTGGCCAGGATACAAACATGGCTTCAGCACAGACTTAGCAGAACAGCACCTAGGTTAAATATTTCATCCAACTTGCTGGATTTGAACTAATATGGCCATGGAAAAGTAGCAAAGTTTGTCATGTAATATGGAGGGATACTTCGTTGTTGTTTTGTTTTTTTTTTTTTTTTACATTGTTTTGCCCATAGCGATTTAAAGAAAGGAATAGTTACATTTTTCTATTGGAATCTGCATCCTAACTGAGTTCCAGATATGCAGGGAGAATCCCCCTTTTGCATCTCATGCACAGTTCCTTGAGATCTATAAAGGTTTTCCTGGTCAAAACTGTTAAAGTAAAATGTTGTGCTTGTTGTACATGATATCTAAATGCACCATATTATTTGATTTCCCTGTCCTCTTTGTCCTGTATTTGTATTCATTCCTCCTCTGTTCTACTTGAAGCGTAGATGTAGATATAAATGTGCCTGACGCTTTCGAAATTTCTGATTTCTTGCCTGCAACTCACAGTTTCTGTCTGTGATTTTCCAGTTGTCTACCTGTTGGACTGATGTTCTGTAACAGGCCAGTGTTGCCACCCACTTAGCTCTCATTCAGTCATTTGTCTGGCTCCTTCCCCTCCCCAGGAACACTTCCCCTCAGCCTGTAAAATGATCACCGGATAGCTACTTGATTTCCCTCTCCATTTCTCTCCTCTCCTCTCCTCTCCTCTCACCCCTTATTACCTTATTTTTCTCAATCCTCCCTCTCCTTTTCCCCTCCTCCATCATTTTCGTCTTTCCTCCATTGCTCTTTTCCTCCTTAAAATGGATGCTGGTCCCTGGGGAGTGGTCAGTGGAGAACAGAGGAAGGAGGTGGCACTTACTGTAGAGCTAAACACTGATGCTCCTCAAAAGAAATCTGTTAATTCACAAAGGTCTTAGGTGTGGGCAGTTAAAGATGATGAGACAGGCGCTGGAATGGCTTTGAAATGATTTGTTGTCTCTTCATTAAAACTGATTAACACATTTTGTTGAATTCACCTTGATTTAATCCCTGTTGTAATACAAAGCTGCTTCTCTCAGTGTTCTTATTGGTTAAGCTCAGTTTTGACTAAATATGGAAACGCATGTATTGTTTATAGTATACATTTTGTATTCATTGTTATAAAAGTATCTAATCTCTGAGATCCAAGTATCGCTGACACTTAGGACCAGAACAAATCCCTGCATACCTAAATGCCTAACAAAAGTGATACCTTTAAAACCCCACAGAACTCTGTTTGTGATTGGCCCATTTGTAGAAAGCAGGAGTTTTGGCATTTGATCTGATCTGGTAAAGGTTTTATGTAAATCAGTTTGTGGTTTTGGCCTGCATTCAGGCAGAGGTTTATGGAAGGAAGTGCACCTTTCACAATTCATGTTCTAAACGACTGATTGTTTCCAGTGCTCACCTTGTGAAGATCAAAATCAGCTTCATGTTAACTGTAGACCAATGTGCAGCGTCAGTCTGTTGGCATTATAAAATTCAAAATGAAGTTCTTTAATGAAGTAAATAATTCTGCATTTGTGTGTACCAACTCACCATAGAGCCTATCAAATGTTTATACTACAATGGCTGTCTGCATACTCAAACATGTCAAATAACGAGTTTTAGGCTGCATGTTGACCATTGCAAACACAGACAGATGATGAAATTTATGCCATATATTGCCTTAAAATTATTCAAAAAGTACAATTTAAGCTTCAGCTGCATAATATTATAAAAATTAATGTTTATCTTGCATATTTTGACCTTGTGACCTCTGATTTTAAAAAATTTTAAATGCTGTGATCAAATCATTACTTTATAGCCATTCAGTTAAAACACACTATTTACATAAACTATGAGTTTGGCTGCATTCAAAAACAAGAGATGATGCAAATCAGGAGAATACATGTTCAAAAAATCACAGCTGATAGCTGTCTGTCTGAGACAGTCGATAGCTTGTTGTTCAAATCACAACATATTGCGTGGCTGCGTTACATATTCAGGCTTCTGTTGATGGAGCTACAAGGAGACTTTCTGCCACAAACTGCACACTGATCCAGCTCTGCACCAATCTGGAGCCTGGTGCCCCCCTGTTGTTGTGTGATCAGACAGTCTCAGGGGCCCCCGGTCGCACTGGCTGACTCCACTCCTTTTCAGTGGGGTCTTCCGCTGTCATAGTCACAGCTATGGGCCTGAATTCCCGCACACACATACCGCATACCCGGTCCCTAAACATCCAGCAGCACGTGCACACACACTCATAGACATCAGGGGTGGCAGAGGCTGGAGCCAAAGGGGGGCGTGGGGAGGTTGGAGAGGGGGAGCAAATGGGGATAGCCCCGACCGGAGGCACGCTTCTAGACTTGTGGATGAGGCAGAAAAGCCATTATGGATTGTTATGGTTGGCTGATCGCTCCCTTTCAGCTGCTGAGCTGCAAACAAAAGCGGCAGGCAGCAGCTAAAATAATGGATCTCTTTTCCACACGCCCCCTCCGGAGCGTATCTGACTTTATGTGATCACAGATGCATGTTGGGAGGTGGAGGGGAGTGTGTGCGTGCACGTGTGTGTGCATGCGTTTATAAGCGCATGTGGCTATGCGTGCGCCTGTTTAAATGCGCCGTGAAAAAGGGGGAATGCAATTTTTTATTAATAGTTGCAAATGCAGGTGAGCAGGTTTCCTGAATGCGTTGGAAAATATTACACTTTCATTGACCACAAATGTTCATGGGAGTTGATGTGCAAAAAGGTATTAGTATGATCCTCAGGTGTTACCAGGGAAACAAAGCTATATTTAGTAAAGCACACACGCACACACACACACAAATGCACGCATACATAAGTGTGGACACAAACTCCCACACAAACATGAAAAGGACCACATCCTATTGAGAAAGATGCTGCACTGCTCTGCTCGCTTAAGTTAAATTGCGATGTTGAATATTATCAACTGTGAATGAATATTCAGGAGAAGAAGAATAGACTCATCAGTGATGGCTGTAAAAAACATCCTGTTACCATTAAGAAGAAATCTGGGTTTTACAAAATTGTGCAGATATATGAATAGAATGCCACTATTTGCCGTTTTATAAACAGACGGTCTATTATCTGTTATCCTTGATCACTAACAGCACAATGACAGTGACACATTGGCTGCTGTTATGTCACTGGGCTTTGGTGACATTGAGGGGAGTTACAGCTATCCATCCATATCCATCCATCCATTAGTCTATAAATAGAACTGGAGCCATTTATAGACCAATGGCACACTGTGAAGCCTGAGTGCTGCTTTTTTTTTTTTTTTTTTTTTTGTACAGTAGGATTAGGTCTCAGTTCTGTTCTTTTTGTGTGTTTGCATAAACCTACGACAGTGATTCAAAAATAGAACAAAAATACTTACCATGTATTACAACCTAGAAATATACAGCAGAGGCATTTTTGTATATTTATGGGATTTGGGGCAAAAGCAGATGCTCCAGAGTCAGACAGTAGCACAGAATGACTGTGAAGTTTTTCAACCTCTAGTATACTTGAACAAAAAGCAAGTTAGTAAAATGCTGGAAATTGCAATAAAGACAGACCATTAATTTGCAAATTACACATTTATAAGGTCATACCATAGAATGTCCTTTTCCAGGCTATGAAACCGCTGAATTTGAACATGCCAATGTTTAAGCTGGCTGAACTTTAAAGAACTCGGCTGTCCTATTCGAAGAGACACCAGAGAAGCTCACTGTAGAGCTGACTCATACCGTGCCTTAAGATTGACACCATTTTTTTCAGCCTCTTTGGGAATCGCACTAAAATGGGAACACTAGTCCAATTTATTCATAAAACACATTTAGAAACAACAATAGTTGAGTCAAAATCCTGAGAATTAAAACAGCAAACCATACCACACAATAAAACAAATGACTAAACCTGAATAAAATATACATACACTGTTCAAAAGTTTGGGGGTCACTTAAAAATGTCCTTATTTTTGAAAGAAAAGCTTTTTTTCAATGGAGATAACATTAAATGAATCATAAATACAGTCTAGACATTGTTAATGTGGTAAATGACTATTCTAGCTAGAAATGGTTGATTTTTAATGGAATATCTACATAGGGGTCCATTTCCAGCAACTATCACTCCTGTGTTCTAATGCTACACTGTGTTAGCTAATGGTGTTGAAAGGCTAACTGATGGTTAGAAAACCCCTATGCAACTATGTTAGCGCATGAATAAGTGTGAGCTTTCCTGGAAAACATGAAATTACCTGAGTGACCCCAAACTTTTGAACTATAGTATATATATACGGTTTTCAGAAAGAAAGGATACAAGGGTTAGGGTGTATGCAAGAAGGGATATCAACATCTAGTCCTACGCAACAGATCTCATTAACAGCGACATAAAGGTTTCTAAAGTCTGAGCAGTTCTTAAATGAGCAGGTAAACAGTTTCAGAGGTTAGTAGCAGCCACTGCAAAGGCTCACTTGCCTCAATTTTGTGCCCAAGTCTCAGAACATCCAAGAGCATCTAGCTTGTTGACCTTAATGCTCAAACTGTGGTATGATGATGATGATAATGATGAAAGAGTTCTGCTAAATAAGGAGGCATCAACCCATTTGGAACCTTAAATACAACCAATAAAATCTTCAAATCAGTGCGACATTTCCTCTTTATCTTGTCGCACATTGAAGTTCAAAGTAACTCCATGTGTTTGTTTATCAGGACACGAGTACATTTATAGTAACAATTTAGATTGTAGTGACACGATTTTTTGAGACTGTGTGATATTTCTTGTCAGTCTCGTCTACCATCGCTGGCAATAAGGTGAAGAAAACAAACCCACAAAGCAATGTTGCGATGTAATCGTGTTAAGGCTTTTATAGACCAGAGTGGAGTCATTTTCAGTCGTCAAATTAATTCACTTATTGAATTAATTTCATTTTAAATTAGTAGGCTCTTTATTATGAGACCATATTCAATGTTTCACAGTGTAATTTTTCATTGTTTGGTATTTCAGTATTGTTTCAGTAGTATAAAACGCTTAGTTTATCTCAGTTAACTGCTTGGACGACAGTGCGGATGCCTGACCTTTTTCCTTTTATAAGCATTTATAAGCAACAGATATCTCTATCACCTCATTGTGATGTGGAAAATCATTTCCTTATATACAAAGGTAAATTGTAGGAGATAGGAGTGGTGTGGCCACAGGTGCACTTATAATACTGCTCACTCTGTATGCCATACACGAGCCCAGGATGCATTTTCAAAGAGCAGCAATTTTTTCATTTCATGTTCTAACTTGTGCCATCGATGGAGAAAAGGCTGCCTGCATTGTCAGTGTCAAACAAAGACTACACATACAAAAAAGAAAAAAAAAAGATAAAAAATGCTAATGACACAAGTTGAAACACCTGCACCCATTGTTTTCTTCATAAGAGCATCATCATGGTTTGACGTCATTGTGCTGGGAGTCAACTTTCCAAAAGAGCAGCACTTTTATCACATTTGTCCCCCAGACTTCCTCTTTCCGCGTCATGACATATGAGGATGCGTCACTTGATGCGCGTCAGATTCTGTGTGTTGCATTTTACTAGCTAATTACACAAATATCTAACCTATCCATTGTCGGCACAAAATGGCCTTTTGTAGCAGGAAAAAGTCAATCTGATCACTCTGTTTGTGTTGGGAAAACATGACATACTTTAAAAAGGCAAAACTCACCTATTTATTCTCTTTATCAGCTATTGTGTGTGGAAAAACTGCCTACCTTGATAACAAGTCTAAAATTTGCTTCATGTCTCATTATGTGTCAATACTTTCCTAATGGGCAGAAGTAAAATAAGTTGTGTTTATGTAATTAATAAGCAGTAGGCGTTCCACCTCCTCTATCGAAATAGATTAATTAAAGCACTTGTTCAGTTCACACAAAGAGACTTGAGCAACGCAACTTTTATCTGAATGGAAACATCAGAGGCTGATGAGGTTCTTGCAGTCAGTAACACTCATTTACTCCACAGTTACAGAACTGCGGTAATCAAAATCCAAAATCTATGTGGTTTATAAAAGTACAGAGTGTGTTATGTATCTGACTTTCCCTTCTTCTTCTTCTACATTTCTTCTGTACCCACATGTAAAACAGAGAAAGATTAAGATAAAGATAAATCACGATGGTTGAGGGAAAAATAATCTTGTGAAACTAGACCTGAATAACATTACAGTACATTAAACAGGCATATTTCTTTGTACGTTTGACAGACACCATTTGTTATCTGGGTTTTTTTTGGACCTCAGTGGTATGATGGTGCAGACCGAGCTCTTCAGCTTTTTCCCACCCAGCTTGACAAGAAAGCTGCACTGACTCAGTGTTCAAACTGTTATTTCCTCTCATTGTGCCTGATTCAAACACGCACATACACACACACACACACACACACACACACAATTGATTGTAGGTGATGAATTTTCCAATGAGCTTGTGTTTTTTTTTTTATGTCTATTTCCATCTAAATGACGTAAATCGAAGATATTTTTATTTTGCTGATGTGTTCTGAAGGTCAAGTGTCGATATTTGTCATGCAGTAGTTATCAAGCCATTTTAATTCATATGAGTAAATCTGTTAGCAAACACTGTAGTCAGTTCATCATTGTAAGGCTATATCAAAACGCCAAATAAAATTATATAGGTTTACAATTTCCCCTCTTTTCGCAATTCATTTTGTCTCATTGCTTTTCCGATCTTCAGGGCTCAAAAATATATGTGTGACAAGATTGACAGTCAAGGCAGTTCTTCTTGAAGTCCAGCGAAGTGGAAAATATAATGCAGTGTTTGTTGATGTCAGGAAATACACTGACATATTAAACTATGTTGAGGCATGAGTCACATCTAATTGAACAGTCCTATGATATATTGTGCTCAACCGCACTCAGAACCCTCAGGAATGTTTCATCATTTTCATTTTAGTCGAACTGTAACCTGATATTTTGTCACATTGAGGGGAAAATGTTGAAATAGCTCCAGTAAGAGACGCTGAAGCAGAGACGAAGAGTCTTATGATGTCAAAGCTTCTATTGCTTTAGAAAAGATCTATTTGGGTCAATGTTTCTTTAACACCTATATACTGGTGTATATATCTAAGTAGACAACACTAATAGGAATAAAATCCATCATGAAATATGAATATGTATTTATTTGTTAAAGCTTATGTGTGGGGCATTTTTAAAATATAAATTAATATTTATTACATTGTTAAAGTCTGGTATCTCCGAATGCATTTAAGGCTGTGATCAATCCAATCATATCCAGGCTTCTGGAGTGCAAATGGTTTATTTGAACTAATCTTGTAAAATTAATTATTTGTATTTTTTATGTCTATGTTTAAATGTGATTCTGTATTAAAACTGTTGTTTTAACTGTATGTACTGTCAACAGGACAAAAGTTGCAGACTTCAGGGCTTGCTAAATAAAAACCTGCTGGACTTTTCCAGTTGTGGAATGTTGTCGTTGCTGCCCCTTGTGGCCTTTTGGGAAAATAACAAACATTACAACTGCAGTTTTCACCAACTGTCAGTCACATGAGGTGTTGGTAGTGTTTCTCTCCAACCTTTGAGAGGAGGGATATGACATTTATGGCATAGGAGGATGATTATAGTGTACTCGATGGCTTAGATTGTACTTTCAAACTGTATTTTTCAGTTTTACAAGTCAGGAACTGAGTGGTTTGGCAAATACACGTCTGGTTAACTTAGGATAAAAACAGCCCACAATCTGCTCCTTTAGTTTTCTATAGCAACCAACCAGGAGCTAACTGTCTAAACCCTCCCCAGGTTAACGGCAATAGAGATGGCATACGACAAGGATTACAGGGAACTGACCTTTCCAAGCAATGTAGAGAAAAGTGGTTTATATTTGTATTATATTTGTCATGTGATATTAATATATTGATTTCATGACATGTCTTTATGTTGTTTCTTTGTGTGGAAATATGGTCTATTTTGGGGTTCAGTAAAACACAAATGGACTGATGGATAAACAACAACAAAATACTCAAGATTACTTAGCCCCATATGAGTAACATTTCCTATCCAAGAAGAAAACGCAGGGTGCCTGTGTAGTGTCAGTCCTGATAATGAGTGATTCTTGGTCATGTGTGAGTAATAAAACCCAGCACACTGTTTATTTCTTCGGCTTGACCTCTTTTTGGAGCATGCAAAACTCGGATTGTTACACTATTTGCAGTGATTGTTCTCAGAGGTCTCTGTTTGAACACATGTAATATAAAATAAATCTTGTGTGCCGGCCTTTTGTGTGTGTGGTTGACAGTAGTGGCTTTAATGTAGCAAGGAAGACAGTCCATTTATCATATTTTGCAGTGATATTAAAAGCACCTTTGACACATCCACAAACATTTCACCTCTTTTGACCTCTTTTTACTCTTTTTCCTCCCCTTTTCTGCCTCTTATCTCTGTTACTCGGTCTCCGTTTGGCTCTGCTCTGCTCTCTCTCTCATTCGCTTCCCCCTCCGGTCTTCCCATGGGCCCACAGGAGATGATAAGCTGATGTCATACCTCCGCTTCCTGGCGATGTGAGTAACTGTACACTGTGTGCCTTGGGCCATGGCAGGCAGTGTGAGTGTGTGTGTGTATGTGTGTGTGAGGGAATGTGTGTGTGAGTAGCAAGAGGGTTGTGTTTTTGAATGAGAGAGACAAACGGAGAGAAGAAGAAGAGCAGGAGAGAGTCAGCGGTGGAATGATTGCACAAGCTGCTCGGCCAGAAATGTTCCTGAATAAACACAGACAGTCTACTTTACAGGGTTTGCAACACACATAGAGGAAATTCGCAAGATTCTGATGCAGTCATGATTGTGTGTTTCTGACAACATGCACATTCAGAACTGCTGCATCCAATCTGAATGACCTTATGGATGATCTGTTCCTCTTAATACAACCCCCCATTCCTTCAGTTGCACTTAAGCACAGCAGCAGTGATATCACTGCTCCTCCCTCTGTGTCTACACAGCATGCATTCAGGCACAGTATTGAGCTGTAGGTCACCTGCTTTGGCATCTGCTCAGAGCCCAATACACAATCACTGTAGTTACGCCTGCAAATCACAGGAAATTGACTTCAGCGGTGAAATTTCTGGGTGTATAACATGATTAAAACACGATTTATTAGGTTGCCAGGGTAGATGGGCAGATAGATTAAAACAGGAGTGTATGTTAAGTCAGATGAGCTTAAGAGAGACGACAGAAAAATGTGGCTGAAAGATTTTACTTTTCTCCTTTGTTTACTTAATCTAAGACATAAAACCATCTTGGTCAGGTTTAGGGAAAGATCGGGATTTGGGTGAAAACAGAGAACCTTTGCTGTCATTGTTATGATAATATACACAAGACTGTGATGATAGAATGGTAATAAATGGTCACAAACACGACTGTCATATTAAAATCCGAATATGAGGGTCTCAGCTATGTCGCTTAAATTCCGTCTTTTCTGCTACTGTAGCTATTATGGGCACTAGATTACTGTTAAAATGATATAAACAATACAAGAATTTTCTAACAGGTTTGTCCACTCAATAGAGTTTGCTCAACCCATCTGTATAACATCGGGAGGAAAGTTTATATTATTAGATTCTGAATGCGTGCCACCATTTCAAAAACTGATTCTTTTTATCTTGTTTTCTGGAGTTTATTTTACAGTAATGTTGTCAATGACAGGTTCGTATTTCTTTTAGCCAAACTTGGGTTTTTACTGTCAATACTAGTACATAAACTTTAGGGCACAGTGATAAATTGAAACTAGGAAAATTCAAATGGCAAGCCTTTCAAAAAGTATTTCCACTGTTTTATATCAAATGGATGTTCCCAGTGCTTTTAGATTGCATGTCCATTACTCATCACTGTTTCTTCACAAGTATATGTTCCCTTCATACTAAAGCAATGTAATTCTCTGAATGTACAACTGACATACTAGTTTTTTGCATTAATGAAGGTCCAAATTTGGAAGCAGAATCCCAGATTTTTGATGACAGAGTTCCCAAAAAGCATTTCCTTCAAAAAAGGTGTTCACGATGATGGATTATACATTGTACACCCTTTTCAAGTCTCCAGGTTTGTGGAAATGTATGTCCATACAAAGCTAACATAAGCGGAAGCTATTTTTTCATTAATAATTTTTACTTTGAAAGGATAGGATTGAGAAATGGTTGAATACATTACAAGTATGGTTTTACAAAGCTGTATAACTAAGCTAATACTGTTATAACTAAAGATGGCACACATGTTAAAGAAACAAAAAGACTTTTACTTGTTTCCTTTTTTATGAAAAGACGTAATGAAATACAGCTCAGTTGTGTTCACTTCTTGTTTGGCAGCTGAATAAACCTCCCACTGTTACACTAACATATTTGTTATTTTGAGCAAGAAGTTCTTGGCATTCATTTTTTAGTAAAATTACACTGTCAAAATCTTGGGGAGGGGAGCGGAGAGAGCTGGCTGGAGCAGAGGGAATCTGACAATAAATAAAGTCCTGGAAAAAGCGAGATTCCCCCCTCCCCATGTACCCGTAAGTCCTGCCTGCACCCTGAGCCCGGGGCAGGTACGCTGGACGGCAGCATGAAGCTGTAAAACAATGTTGAGAGTGTGCCTGAAGCAGTTCCCTTATAAATCAAACATAAAGCCATGCTGGCTCTGCAGTCCCTCTTGGCCCGCAGCAGCACTTTGAACAGTGATCACGTGGAGCTTTCACCTTTATCGAGAGTAGAGTTTTTCTTTTGCTGCTTCACTGGTGCACTTAAATGGATAGCACCGTGTGTTTTTTAAAGCTAGTACCATTATTGCTAATTCTGTCAAACACGTTCAGCAAAAGTGAGGAATGTGTGTACTTACATTTTCTATAGACTACATAATCGGCAAAGCTAAAACAAGGGTTTTGACGTATCTTTTGAATCGACGTATGAGACACATTTAGAGGTTTCAAGCACTCCAGACGGTCGCACAACACCGTCAAGGAGGCATCTAATCAGTTAATTCTGCAGCATGACAATGACCCCAAACCTACAGCCAAAAAGAACAACATTTGTTGCCAAAGAATATGGAGTACTGCAGCTATAGCTCACGGAGAACCCTGAACTCAACATTGTGAAATCAGTCTGGAATTACTTGAAGAAACCAAGCAGTGGATGAAAATTTAAGGCCAGGAGTGAATCTCAACAGATGCCACATTAAAATGCGTTTCCTTCAATGTCCACTTAACCCTTTAAAGGGCACTCATTGAAATACTTTGAAATGCAAAATTTCAACCCTAGAGCGTTATTAGAGGACATAAGGCTTTTTTACTTTTGTGACATTATTCAAAATTTTTAATGTCCATGTTGAAATTCAAGGTCAGTAAAGTTGTCAAATATGGTCCCTTGCTCGTTAGTGGTTAAAAATAAATAAAAAAAACATTCCAAGAAATGTATATATCATCCCTTAGCACAACTACTCAACCATAAATGATATAAGTTTCGTCAATTAACCATGGTTAATTTTGACGTTTTGACCGCAAATATGGAAGAGGACCGAGCCATAAGTCCATCTTTTTCAAAGAAAAGAGAAAATTTGATACGATCCAGGCCTCTGCTGATTGGTCAAATGCCACGCTGTAGTGTGCTGTAACGTAGGATGATCTTTGCTGATTGGCTGGGGGAAACCACATGCTTCTCAACCTCACTGAGAGCCGGGAGCAACGCCATATTTATTGTGTGCGGAAGTTACCAAATATGATCACTTTCCCGATGAAGGGCTACGGCTAGCTACAAAAATGAGGCGATCCATAGACTTGCATGTAAAGATGCCCAACTTTGCAGCAGAAATAAACATGTTTCCAACTTAGTATGTAATGGTTTTGCTCTTTAAAGCAAATTTCCACCTTTGTGATGATTGTACATGGGATGAATTTTTATTTAACTCACCACCTGAAAAACTGTTAGAGCTTAAAGTTATGCATAATGAAAGGCTGCTATGACAGCTTATGGCAAAAGGACATTTACACCCACCACTTGGCCCATTTTTTAGGTTAGCCAGGAGTCAGAAGGACACTGCAATAAACCTCAAAACCACTCTCCACCTGAGTTTAAAAAATATGGGCCACAGCAAATATGTTTTAAAAGAAATACACTGCTTCCCAAAAACATGTATCTATGAAACTGCTATTACTAACAACATAGAAAAATTAGTTTGTTTTTTGTGTCACACCAAATACGGTTAAAATTTTACGATCATGTTTAGGCCACTCAAAACACTGGATTATAGCTATTTGTTAAAGAAATATTTTTTTTCCACTCCCCGATCTGAACCTGACTTTGTTCCTGCAGCCGGATTTGAGGCCCTTCATGATGCTCAGTGCTGTCGCAAGAGAACATAATCCGGGCAACAATTATGTTCTTCCATAAACTAATTTAGTTTTAAAACAGCAGCAGTAGTTTTTCTCTTCTCTTCTTTCCTACTATCTTCTTTTGCTTCCTCATCAGTCCTGTTCGGTCACCTTTCCATCAGGCCGCACTTTCCACCTCTTCACCTACTGAGGTCAGCAGACAATGAGCCACTTCAAAAGGCTGCTTTGCTTTAGACGTTCCTTTTGGAGAATGGGAGAACAATTATAGCTACTCCTCTGGTCTGGGAACACACAAAAAAGGATGTTGCCTAAAAACAGAAAGGAAAGGAAGTGGCGATAGAATAAAATAGGGAGTGAGTAAGACAGAAAAGAAAGAGAGAGGAAGCCACAGTATCCTGCAATGACATGGTCACAGCCGCAAGCAAACACTATGAGATATCTGGGACGTGTGGAATGTTAGATATTTGCCATAAATAGGCTTCAGCTGTTTGTTCAGAGGTCTATTTTTCCCCCCAGTTGGACAAGATTTTTTTTCGTCTCCCTTTTATTTTCATGTTCTGAATGACAGGAAAGGGAAAGGGAAGAGGAAGAGATAAGAGGTTAAACTTGGACGTTTCTTTCCCAGAAAGGAGACCGGGCAGCGACGCAGAGAAGAGTGGGAGTAATGGCTTTGCTTACGCATGTACTGCCAGAAAAAGAGTTATTCCATGACAACTTCCAGGGAAATGAAAAGAGGATACTGTAATGTCTTTTTCATCATGTTCTTGACACTAGTGAAGTCATGCCTTTGCTTTTTGTTAAAGGAGGAGGCTTTCTGCTGCTGTTGGTACATAAAAAACACAGATGTTTTCTGTTCCACCCTAGTTCTTTTAAGTCTCATTTATTCATGAAGAAAAAGTGTAAGACTACATATAAGAGTTACACAGTTTTATAGTTCCAACTCCAACTAGGAGGTGAGTTATGAAGAGATATGAAGAAACAAAAATCATGCTTCTTAAAATTTGTCCTAAATTTATTGGGGCACCTTACAGGTATTTGAATTCTACCTACCAAAACATAAAAATCCTGACATCCTCCTCCATGCTAGCAAGGTGATTTCCCATGTTTACTTGTATGAAGCAATACTAATAATCATTCTGATCTTAATTATTGGATTCGTTGCTCGGAAAATCAGGGATTTCCTTCCAATGCACCACCTGATGTTGTGCCTGCAGTTTTGGTTTCTATTTTGATGTTATAATGGGATATAAGTGAATAATGCTGAAACAATTGAACAGTAGGCCCTTTCCTTTCCACTCAACGTCATCAGGAAGTGGAAAACGTCACACATACTTGGGAACACGCAGCGATTGAAGGTGTTCTCAAGGGAAAGAACCAGAGTTCAGTTTCCACCCAACAATGGTCTGAGACATATGAAGAAACCAAGAGACATGGAAACTAATATTCTGACTTTAATCATATAGTGTGTGTGCATTGTGTGTGTGATCATTTCTGGTGTCAGACTGCAGTGTCAGTAGTGTGCAAATTTTCAGGATTATCAAAGCATAAAAGAAAAAACAGAAAGTGTGATGACTCCACGATTCCATTCAGGATATTTTTGACCATCACGGGCGTCATCGCTGCAGTTGGCCTGTGTGTGAGAGTGTATTTGTGTATGTGAGACATCACAGCTGAGAAGACAGGCAGATTTCCGGTTCTCGATGAGGTGTGTGTGTGTGTGTTTTCTCAGCTAAAACAATGGATGACACTTCTGCCATATTTGTGGAAGTACAAGCAGTGATTTAGAGAGTCATACTTAGAATGTGTGGGACTGTGTGTGTTTGTTCAAGTCATACCGAGTGCAGGTGTGACAGGGGAAACAATCCCTGTCTTTTATCCTCCGTCTCTCACAGTTTTCAAGAAAATTTGCAGGAGTGTTGGAAGTGCAGAGAGGACTGAAAGTGCTTAGTAAAGCATAACTCTCTACAATGTCTGGTAACAATGGTTAAAGTTACAAAAATGTGGTTATGATAAGCAAAAAGGCAAACATTACTTGCAGGTTTGTTCGGGGTTATAAATTCTTGTATGACAGTCTAACCAAGCTGAATCAACATTCTTGCTTTCCACCTTCCTACATGTAAGCCACATCACTTCCTGGGTTTTCACTGAATGTGCAGAATCAAACAATGTGGTACAGTATTTTGTAGAATAGTCCAAAAGTGGACTGTTCTACAAAATCACCAAAATCTACTGACATCGCTTCCGTTAAGCACAATTTCTTGTACCAGGATCTAAACGTGTTTATTTATGCAGTAAAGTTTTGCATTTTAGCATGTAAGTCTATGGGTATTGCCTTTCTTTTGCAGCCAGCCTCAAGTAGACATTTGAAGAACTACAGTTTCAGACACCTGGTTTCATTTTTCAGTGGATGCTAGTTGTAATTATATGTTTTAGACTGTCACCTTTATCACTTTGCCTAAATACTAATCACAGAAAACAATGACTAATATGCTGCACTAGGTTTGTAACACTTGGACGATGTTTGCACTCAGTGATCAACATATTAGCATATTAGCAGTTTATCTTAATATTTGGTGATTTGAAACTTAAAGATTCAACTTAAAGTGTTTTGACAACAGGAGAAGTCTGAAACTGGTCAGACATATATGAAGTGGAACGTCCACCATTAAACAAAGACAGCCCTCATATACAACTACTTTATTTCACTACTTTAGTTACAGGATTTAAACCTCAGCAAACAAAAACTGTCTGCATGACTTGATATCACCAGGGGCAGCATTTTGAAATATACATATTATATTGTTGAACTACAATTACTTACACATCCTAACGCATCATAAAAAGCTTTTTGAGCTTAAAGAAAGAGTTTGACACTTTAAAAAATATGTTCATTGCTTACTTGCCAGAATTAGGTGGGTAGTGTGACAACAGTGTCATGTCAGTGTTAAATATGAGATTAGATTCATCAATGGTTTGCATAAAGAGTGGAAGCCGGGAGAAATAGCCTCACTCTGTCCAACAGTAAAAAGAAAGCGACATCAGCCCACTAGCACCTCTGAAACTCATTAACACATTCATTTTAAATGTCAAACTATTCCTTTAAGGAACCTGTCTAAGCACCCATGCAACCAAAACTATTACTATGTTTTTGCATTAGCTTAATATGTGATGAAAGTAATTACTGGTGCTGACCAAAAAATCTTGTATTGTGTTAGCTTTAAACTTTGGTATTTACCTGCAGGTGTGATCTGCACACATTCACACACTTAAAAAAAAACAAGATTTGATTATATCATTCGAAAAAACCCTAACCATAATGCTTGCATAACCACTACTTCAGTTTCAGGTCCAGAACTGGCTATCAGTGAGAGGAAGAATGTGCAGCTTTGATAAACTCGGCCCCTAATCATGTTAGAAACTTAAAGCTCCACTGAACAGGCATTCAGTTGCTGTTGGCTCATTGCTTTGTTTTGCTTTGTTTCACAGAAACAGTGCAGGAACTCTCAGCTTATGCTTTCTAACCGGTCATATGCCGCCATGAAATGGCAGATAGACGAGAGTGCCACGTGAAGAAAGTCAGACATGCAGCTCACAAAAGAGAAACATATAGATCTCACAGGAGTCTTTCTCTTGCAGTCAAAGATCCTCTCTTTTTTTGATCAGGCTTGTTGCCTTTTTCTGTGTTGTGTGGAGCTTCTTGGTTGACAAATGCCATTTGCTCTCACTCTGAGGGAAAGCTGCATGTTTGGAGCCCCTTCAGAATGTGTCTATCCAGCACAAATCATCTATTAGGAAAACAGTTGCTGTAGGGCAAACCACAAGCATCCGGGCGATGCTCCGGGTTGTCAAAATGCTCTTCTTGCTTTCTCTGTCCCCTTATTTACTCTAACTCTCTCTCTCTCTCTGTCTCCCTTTCGGCCTTCCTCCCTCCCTCTCCTTGTCTCAGAGAGCAGTAGCAGATGGGGAGACCAGTGTCAGCATTTCCAGTTGGATCAGCTGACGGATATGCATCCCCTGTTTCCTGTTCCTGTTGGTGTGTGTTTGTGTGTGGTGTGTGTGTGTGTGTGTGTGTGTGAGCAGCTGCTTGTGTGGAGGAGAAAGGTGAAGGGAACAGCATGCGTACAGTAAGACTGACAAAGCATCCCTGTTTTCATTATGAGGCCACCAGAGCAGGATGAGAGTGAAGGGAGGAGCGTGGAGGGGAAGAGTAGAGCAAACACAAGGGTTTGGTGACTTTAGTTTGTCCTGAGAAATGCGTCATTGCAAAAAAAGTTATAAAAATCCTTATTTAAAGAAGCACTTCCAACTCTGTATCCATTTATTTGTGCAATTACAAAGCCCTTTTGAAGTTGGAATCCTCCTTTGGAGCCCTCAGATTAGGAAACCTGCATGAGGAGGGGGCTGCAAAAAAGCAACAAATAGCAATAAGGAAATAAAATGACAATGACAACTTAAGGAATTGAAGAAAATATATTCTGGTAGAAACTGAAAACCATATAAATGAAAGCAATGTGGTAAATGAGGAGAAGGCCGTAAGACAGAGAGGGAGGTTAAAGGAGGCTGGAAATTGAGAGACGGGCAGGAAGGGAGAGTAAAGAAAGACGGAATTGAGGAAGGAGAGACGAGTAACAGATGAGAGAATGTGTCCCAGTTCCAGGGTGTGTATGTGTTGATCTGTGCATGTCTGTGTGTGTGTGTGTGTGTGTGTGTGTGTGTGTGTGTCTGTTAGAGTGGTTTGTGTTGCAGGGATCTTGGCTGCTGTCAGGCGAGGGGACTCCCAAAGGAAGCCAGTTCTTGTTCAGTTTACAGTGAATGATTCCCTTCCTGCCCTGCACAGCCCTACAGGCCAATGGCCAACCAGGTTTGTGTGTGTGTGTGTGTGTCTGTGTGTGTGTGTGTGCATACTGTGCTGCTTCATGAGAGGTCACAGGTTGTGTAATAGTCGGTGTTTGTCCACCAACAACCATGTGTCCAGTCGGTGTTCTCAAATAAAGCAGGACTATTTGTTTTTTTTTTCCTCTTTTCTTTACTTTTTTTTTTATCAGACTAAATGTCTTACATGAGAGAAGACAAATTACATTACTTTTTTTTGGTGCTAAAAAATATAAGTATTCTATTTGCTCAACTTCTCAAACCTTTTTTCTCTCAGTGGGTTAAATATTTTGGTCCATAACAACTGACAAGAAAAAACTCTCTAACAGAATGAGCTGATTATGTAGTAGTCCAGTGGTGGGAGTAAAATAATACTCCATTAAATCCTGCATTCAAAACTTTATCCACCTGAAATTACAGGATTTCCAAAAGCAACATGCAAAATGTTATTAAAAAGTACAAATTCTGCTTAATGTTCCCTTGTAAGTATTAGTATCTCATTATTTGATTAATATTACTGATTGTTCTTGACATGTGAGCACAATTGTATTGCTGTAGCTGGTGTAACCCTCCTGTTGTCTTCATTTCCGAGCACCAAAAAATAGAGTTTCCTTGTCTGAAAAAAAATTTAAAAATTCAGGAAAAAATTCACTAAATTTCTGAAAATTTGCAAAACCTTCAGGAAGGAAATTCCAATAATTCCTTACAAGTTTCCCTGAAAATTTTTATTTAAAAAAAAAAAAAAAAAAAAAAAATCCCCCAAATTTGGCAAGAAAATTCTTGTAAATATTTACAAATAATGAGTAAAACTCTTCCAAGAAATCCTAAAAATATCCAAAATGATTACATATGTATCAGTAAAACTTTTAATATTTTCTTTAAGAGCATTCACAAAAAAAAATCAACCAAAAATCAACCAAAAATCAACCAAAATCCAGCGAAATTCGCTGGATTTTGGTTGATTTTTTTTGTGTGAATGTTCTTAAAGAAACATTTTTTAAACATTTTTTTCACCAAAAAATGTTCAAAAACTTCCCAAAAATGTTGAAAATGTGAACATCAGAAGTTTCACTCTGAAAGTCTTTTTTTCTCTCCGCATTTTCAAACTTTAAAACATGTCAATTTGACCTGCAGGACTACATGAGGGTTAGGTAGACATTAGTGATCAATATACTGTTGGTAGTTTAAATGTAAAAACGCCTTATGCCTAATAAAGTAACTATGTGCTTTGTCTCCAATATTTGATATTTAAAGTATCTCTGATTTGACATTTATGATAATATTTTTAAAAAATAGAAAAATAGACAACCATTGTGCAATTTGAAATAGTAATTTGCCACAGTCTTGGTACTTGGATCAGTAATAATCCTACTGTAATGCTCCCTGCCAGCTCTGTTAAAATCCCACAATAATATGGAACTTGTTGGAGACATGAATCAATTCCAGTCCTCTCAAACATTTTAAACCATGTTCCAGTGTTTCCTCCCGGATCTTTTTCCTGGCACAGCAGCCTCTGAAACAACGTTTCAGGCCATGCTCTGTTTCAGCGTTACACATTAAGTGTGGCTTAGATGAAGAATGCCATTGCTTCCAACAATGTCATGAAAATACTTGATGGGGGTGAGCGGAGGTCGTTCTGTGTGTTGCTCTGCTATCATCTGTCATAACTTTATGGTTTTAATGATTTCAACTAGAAAGCAGCAAAATTTTAAGTCCTTAAGGCTGCATTAAACCAGAATTTTTTACACTGTGCACAAATTGTGTTTGAGAATCGAAATCTGTTAAGAGTAGGAAATTGGCACTGGATGCTTGATTACATCCTTATGGAAATGTATCTTTTCTTTGGCTAGGTTTAATTTAAATGCCAGTTTTATATAAGAGAGATTAAAGAACACTGTGTTAGTTTTTTTTTTTTTTTTTTTTTTTTTTTTAAGTTTAGGTTTTTATCAACAACAGGTATGTTGTACAAAAAATCTGCAAATTTGGATGCCAAAGTGACCTAAAGATGAACTTCATGAAATAATATACAGTGCCTTGGTAATTCCTTTTTCAGATGTTTTCATTTACATGGATTTGTTGTTAGTGGGTCAGTTTGTGTATATCTTGTGTCATAACCCACATACAGCATCTGCAGCTGGATAAACACATGGATCGGATAACTGCTTGATGGTTTCTTAAACTCAGGTATTGTATTCGTGATTCATTCTTATCTGGGATTTTAAAGGCATCTGAATGTGTACAGAAAACACACCGAAGACAAAACCAGTGAAACTTTACAAGCCCACTGAGTAAAAACACTCCTGAACCTAAAACAATGCTGCCATCTTGTGGCTGAACATACATTTTTCGAAATTTTGTGTCATAAATACTTGTAAGCAATGTTCCCTGTAATTTTTCCTGAGTGTGAGCAAACACACAAACTCCCTGAGCGTCCCTTGGACCACTGTGAGCAACATCAGACGTGTGCACTGTGGTCACACCAGCATCACATCCATTCAAGTTACACGGTTCATTAAAAGAATCAAATTACAGCATTTACATTTCTGTTAAAACACTTTGTCAACAGGAGCCAGTTGAAGGCTGCAGTGATTTTAGTGACACTACAATGTATAAGAGTGAAGTTATTGAATATTTGTCTCTCTTTACTGTTGCAGCGGTTTTGCAAATTGCAGACGGACCCAGTTCACTCCATAGACACCAATGTTATTCCTGTAGCTTGAAAGACAGCTACTTTTGATAAAACTGGGCTTGTAGCACATTTTCTGCCTTGCATCAATGGGAAAGAGGCACCGTTTATGTTTTGACAACCTATATCTAATGAGTTATTGATGCTGGAAGTCCGAATCTGTGAATATCTTTCCAACTTTACTGAACTTGGGGCCACTACCACCTAAGGAGTGATATATTTAATTTTGAAAAAAGCATTTAGCCATACTTAAAGCTTTAAGTGTTTTATTAACACGGAACTAAAAATTTTGTATTGTTTTATTATCACAGGTTCTGTCTGAAAAGAGGTGGCATCATTTTAAACAGTGAAATCAAACTAATAAAATGTAATGACCAACCAGTGAGCAATACTGGATTCTGCAAAAACATAAACAACTTTTTAAAAAATCTAAATCTTATCTTAACACAGTTAATGTATTAACTTATTTTTGTGTGTATGCATGTATTTATTGATTTATTTAGTACTGTTAACATATCAGAGTTCTGAGTGAATATTTCTTAAGATAGGCAAAGGCCATTTATTGATTACATATAGGCTATTAAATGTTTATTAAAAACTAAAAAGCATTTAAAAAAAAAAAAACAACGTAGGCATTTATTGAGTCACTAAAATACTGTAGAGTACAGACCACATCAGCATGATTATAAGCATCCTCTGGTAAATTAACAACCAGATACTGATGTCTCTCACCATATGGACTTCAGGAGATGACTGGGGGATGATAAACTGTGACCTACTGGTTGGGTTCTCTCTGTTCTCATGTTTCTTACATGTTTGTCCCTGACAGCCGGGTCCTAATGTTTTTTGAGCAACACACCATACTATGACGTTTTTACAATGATGGTTCTACTATGGAACCAGTTTGACATGTTCAGGTGTTCTTTGTGTGAAAACTCAGAGATTTCAGGTATCAGAAGGTGGTTTTCAACTTTCTTTGTTAACTTTCTGCTTCAACTTTAAATTAAATTTCCTTCACTAACCCAGCCCTCTGGACTTCCAGTAAGCTGTGTTCCTATTGGCTGTCCAGGTGGCTGCTTGGTGTTATCAGGAACACCTGAGCAGCTTGATGTTATCAGGAACACCTGAGCAGCTCAGTGTCTTCCTGCTTTATGTGGCTGCAGACAAACATTTCCTCTGTTTCTCTTCACCACTGAACCGGGTTTGGTTCCATTCCTTTAGTTTGTTCTTTAGGAGTTGGCTTGCAGCTTCCAGCAGTAAAATCGTCTTTAATGTGTTTCTTGGTGTGTTTTAGGGCTTTGTACTGGATAGTTGTCTTGGTAAATGTGGTTCTTTAGCCACAGTTAGCACATGGTGCTAATGTGTGCAGTGATTAGAGGATTTGGTGCAGCTGAGTTGTGTCTTTATCTTAGCTGTAGTGAGTCTTTAGAGGTTTTTGGTCAGACACATTCTGTATTCTTGTTTGAGAACCAACGTTGGTTGTCCAGAAGGTAAGAGTTCCTGTCCTGATTTTCTGTTCTCAGAGGTTCTCTGGTAGGCTGCAGGAGACTTTAGCGTTTGGGTTGTGCTAGTTTGGTTTTTGTATGGTTTCATTTGGACGACTATCTTGAGGCCCCTCCATGTGGTTTAGTGAGGTTTTCTGCAACAGTTCTACAAAGCAACCTGCAGCAGAAGAGACTTTGAGAGTTTTTAGGAAGTTCTGGAGACCAGACTTTAGAGCAGCAGAAACATTTGTCAGCAGTTTGAGCAGGAGAAGGTGAGCTTCAGAGTAGAAATGTGACGGAAACCTTCTTGACCCGTGTGGTGAGGTCCTGTAGCAAGAGTTTGAGCAGGTTGTGAAGAGTCTGTAGTTCTTTGGTCTGAAAGCACAAGAAGAGTCGACTCATTAAAGGAGAAAACAGGAGATATTGTTGGTTCTTCTGTCGCTCTGCAGTTTCCTTAGACTGAATATCAAGTTTATATTTTAAATGATTTCCCATGTGAGCCCAAGAAGACTTCAATAAACTCCCTCCATCCCCTGGACACAACATGTTTTATTACCATGATAAATCTTATTTTTTTTTTAAATGTTTGAGCTTTAATCATAGTTTTAGCATAGTTTTTTTTTCTCTTTGCTTGTTTAGTTTTGTCATCTGTGTAAAAGGTGCTAAACAAATAAAGTTGAATTGATAAACTGAATAATTGACTAACTCATGATTGTGACAACAGAAGTATTTTCGTTGTGATTTAAGGGTTTATTTAATTTTTAAGGTTGGGGTTAAAATCTTGACAGAAAAAGAAGATTAAAGAAATAAATTGCATTTAAAAAAGCAATTAAATCAAAGGAAAAAATGTAATACAATAAAACTTTTAAAAAGTTTGATTATTAAAAAGATTTAAGAAATTTAAGATGTAATTTTCTAATTAAACATTTAATTTTTTTATTAAATGTTTTGTCTTTTTAAAGGTTTAATAATCTAATTAAATGCTTTGCATTTTTAAAAATGTTTAATATTCTTGTTTAATTGTATTTTTTAAATGTTTAATTATTGAAAATATTTTATCTGTAATTTTTAATATTTCTATTTTAGAAATTTTGTTTAATTTCATAATGACGTTTTGTATCTTGTTGAATTATCTAATTCAATATTTTGTCTGTTTAATATCATTTCATTATATTTAATGTTTAACTCTATTAAACAGAAAAAATATTGAATTAGATAATTCAACAAGATACAATACATGTCATTATGAAATTAAACAAAATGTCCTTTAAAAAGACAAAACATTTAATTAAAAAATTAAATGTTTAATTAGAAAATTACATCTTAAAGACAATAAAACTTCAAATAGGAATTAAACAGAAAATACAATGAAGCATTTAAAAAGAAAATTAAACATTTAAAGGTGGTAAAACATTTAAAAAGAAAAACCTTAAGATTTAATCGAAACATTAAATATTGGGAAAGAAAAAAAACTCAACCAAGCAGATAAAACATTTGAAAAAAACAATTAAACATTAAAAAGACAAAACATTTGTAAATCAAATCAGACATCAGAAAAGAATAAAAGGTGAGAAAAGAGCAAAACTAAACATTTAAGAAGAATCCAATTAAAGACAAAACATTTGAAAAGACACCAGTTAGACTTTAGAAGATCAAATTAAATAGAAGAGACAAAACAATCAAAAAGAGCAAAAACAGATCAAAGTTTGAAAGCGTTTTCTAGTCTGAAATGAAAACATCAAGTTGTTTCTTCAAACATTTCCTCTTTCTATGTTCTTGGTTTGATTGTGGACAGATTTACTAAGAACGCATTTCAGAAAACTGCTTTCCAGATAAAGTCTACTAGTAATTGAAGACATTTATCAAACTAATGTTACCTTCTGATCTCCACAAACTTTACTGTTCAGTGAAGACAAAGTTTGTTGAGGATTTCTAAAAAACCCACAGGTGAAGGTCTGAGAAGAACTCAGATGGATGGTCTAAATGTGAAATCAAGACTCATGGTCACAAGTTTTAAGGCTTCTGTTAACCAGAAAGTTCAAACTAACAGAGAAGTACTGAGAAACTTTTAAAACTTCAGTCCTCAGAGTGTCTGAAGGTTCAAACTAACAGAGAAGTACTGAGAAACTTTTAAGATTTCAGTCCTTGGACTGTCTAAAGGTTCAAACTAACAGAGAACTACTCAGGAACTTAGAGGATTTCACTCCTTGGACTGTCTGAAGGTTCAAACTAACAGAGAACTACTGTGGGACTTCGAAGATTTCAGTCCTTGGACTGTCTGAAGATTCAAACTAACAGAGAAGTACTGTGGGACTTAGAAAATTTCAGCCCTCAGACTGTGTGAAAGCTCAGGTCCTGAGGATTCGGGAGGTGTGGAGGCTTTGGAAAGTCTTGGAACTGAGGGTTCCACCCTCCAGCACAAAGGCAGAAGTCCAACCTCCTGAGAAAAACGGTCGAGTTGAGACTCAAATTAAAAAAAAACTCGAAAACGACAAAAAATAGATGATAAATGCGCAAAAAAAAGAAGAATTAGTATCTGAGCGAGTAGCTCAGGGGGATAAGAAGAGGACTACCAAGTGGTAGGTCGCAGGTTCAAGACCCGCCACCGGCCTTTTTCTTTCTTTGTCTTTGTCAGAATTTTCTAAAGGTTTAAGAAGGGTCTGGTCTTGAACCAGCGACCTGCAGCTCCACAGGCAAATCCTTAACTCACTGAGCTACAGATCAGATAAAAAGAAATAAATTCGTCGTCCCTTTGGCATCGTAGTTCCTGAAGTGACCACACGGGCGGAGCCAAGGCGGAGTCTGGGTGGAGTCAGGGCGGAGAGAAGGCGGGGAGGTGGGTGGCGGCCTCCCCCCTCTACTCCCCCACCTCCCCCCACCACCCACCACACCTTCCCCCGCCCGACGAGTTTTTCGAAAATCTGAGTCTCCACGGGTTTTCCTGAGTTTCTGGAGTTTCCACCAGGTCGGAGGCAGAACAAGTTGTCATGAAGAGGTGTTGAAGTCGGCCAGGATGGACTGACTTTTTACAGCGACTAGAAGCAAGACCACTAGAAGAGCAGGTCTTTAACCACCATCCACAAAATCCATGGAGTCGCTCCAGAGAAATGAAGGGAGGTCAACTTTTATCAACCTCCATCCAGATGTTCAACTTCATATCTTTACTTGGACATTTTTAGCACCACAAACCTTTAGTATCACACTTTATTATCATTTATTAGGACTTTAATGGAATCCACCAGCAGATTTACTTTTTGTTGAGAAACTTTATTCTTGTCGTCGTGGGACTGCAGTATTTAAAACTCTTCCTTCTATTTGACCTCATGTTTATTAGTTTTAGTGGAGAAAGTTATTTTAATTGTTGATTAATCTCTTAAAAACCAAATAATAAATTGGGTTAGTCAAGAGCTTTAAATTTCTTACTTTGTCATATTTTAAGTATGACAAAAAAATATAAAAATAAAGCGTCCTGAGACAATTTGACCTGTAATTGGCGTTATATAAACAAAATAGAATTTAAATTGTATGTATCTTGTAATGTTGGAGTAATTCAGCCATATATGTTAGAAAACACATTTTCTTTGTCCACTAATCTGTCGTTTTCTCCAGTAATTCATTTCTTGTTTTGGTTTATAAAATGTCAAACCCAAATATATTCAGTTTAATGTCATAAAAACCAAAAAGATTTACATTCATGATGCAGGAATCAGGCAGTTTTTCACTTTTTATCTTAGTTTAGTCAGAAAGATAGTTGATAATGTGTGAATTGTTGCAGCTTGTGAGCCGTAGAAGGTTTTAATCTTTGGGGCCAAGTGTCAAAAAACATTTAGAAACCAACATAAACAAAGCACTCAACAAAGGGAAATCCAACTTTTGCATGACAATGTCTAATTAAAGGACATTTATTTCCAACGTAAATGTGTGATATTCATCCTCTGGAGCTTTCTCTTCACATCGTCTTCCACCTGGACTGGTTTGGTCGGGAGCATGTGCAACAAACATTTGAAAAACTGCACTTTAACATCAATGAATGACACTGAAGTTTAATCTCTACATAAATGAGACTGAGTCTGGATGTGCTGCTCTGTCATTAACTCCTAAGTTTAGGGAAAGTTCAAACAAAAGAGGACAGTTCAGAAGACTTGAGAATGAGCTTATTTTGAACAAACATCTCAGACTTTCTGAGCTTCAGCACCTCTAGCAAGATATTTTAACAACAAGCAACTCAAGAGATCCAGAAGTTGGAGAGAGTTAGCTTTAGCTGAGCCAAAGAACATGTGGGACGCTAACCTAGCAAACATTTCAGACTTTTCTCTGTGAATTCTGAGAAATAATTTCCTATTTAATGACAGAGCTACACATCTTAACTCAGTCTCATTAAAACAGACTCTAATTCAGTGTCATCCATCCATATTAAAGTGCAGTTACCCAAAATGTTTGTTGCATGAGCTCCAACAAAACCTGTCCAGGTAGAAGGCCACTTTGACAAACAGGAAGTGGAAGATTCCAAGCAGATTTACTCTAGAAGGGGGGAACCGGACTGTACTAAGTTTGGTCGAGTTTATAGAGGGGTGTTTTGTGGGTTTTTTTTTAAGGCTGCTGATTAATGATTATTAGTGAGGACATTTGGAGTAGATATTCATTTGCAATAAATGAAAGTATTTAAAATCTTGAGCCTAAATTACTAGAAGAACACAAACTAACAGGAAAACGTTTGTTGATACAGTTTTTGAATTTGTTGACAGATGTTAAGTTAAAGAGGAGTTTTATTCGTATACGTATAACAATCAAATCACTCCAGAAGGACAGAGGCGACCACAGGTAGATAAAGGTTCAGAGCCAAAGTAGCAACCATTTTTAATGTATTTATTACCGTAAATCAGTAAATATAAAATACTGATAATCAGTAAATCAGTCAGCCCACAATTACTACAATTCTACAATATATGTGTCCTTTGCTTTGACTTGTTATTTGTACAATATACGATGTAATGATGAAGGCGTGGTTTTTCATACCAAAGGCTATACTATGATGTTTTCTAAGAGACATACGATGCTACTCTGTTGTTCTGGCCTGGGCCTGCACTCCTCCTCTGTTGTTTTCTGGATTGTACTCAGCTGCATGCCTTCGTCCACCCGGCCTCCGTTGACTCGTCCCGCCTGCCGTCTCTGGAGCTGAAGCTGGATTGGAACAGACCAAAGTACAGTCCAATCACGATGCCAGCTGCCTCTCAAAAGGCTCCTTCATCTGGCAGGTGGCAGCACTTCTTCTGAGGGGAAGCTGAGCTGGCCCGGCAGAACTTTGGAGATGTGTTCCAGTGGTTGGTGGATGTGTGGGGAGATAGAGAGGGACCTTTGAATTGTTCAGAAAGGAAAACAGGGAACCCATTGGTAGTTTTAGTTTACGGTGCTACTGCGGTGTGTTTTTGGGTTTTAAGAGGTGAACAGGAAGAGTTTTTTTTTTCGTATCGATTATCTTTTACTTTGTTCCTGGTTGGAATGCCCATCAATGTCAACATGAAGTTCACTTTTAGTTCTGTTTATTTTGTTTTTATTTTACTAACACCCATTTGTTTTTAACCCCCTCACATGTTGTGTTGTTGTAAACTTACTCTTTCAAATAAATTCTCGTCTAACCCTCTGGAAACCAGCGTTTGTACTGTTTTTGTGTTGCTCCTCACCTACTGACAGCTGCGGACTAAAGGCTATACTGTGACGTTTTTTGAGCGACATGCTATACTGTGACGTTTTTTGAGCGACATGCTATACTGTGACGTTTTTAGAGCGACATGCTATACTATGATGTTTGTTGGGCGACACACTATACTAAAGGCTTTTTTAATTGACATATTACTGTGATGTTTTTTGTTGTTTTAGTTTTTTTTGGGTTTTTTTAGCAACATGTAAGAATACGAACAGTTTTAAAAGTTACTATACTTTTACTTGTGCAATGAAATTATTATTCTATGGCATTTTTTAGATGACATATTATACTCTGATGTTTTCTTGAATTACATACTATTTTGACAATATACTGCACTATGACATTTTTTGAACATCATATCATACATGACAATTTTAGGCAACATCCTATCATTTTGCGCTTTTTGAACCACATAATAATCCATGTTTTGTTTTTTTTTCTTGCCAATATGCTGTACTATGAACTACAGGCCATACTATGTTATTCTTGAGTAAAGCATACTATACTTTGACATTTTCTGAACTACATCCTATACTATGGCGTTATACACAGAGTGCTTTGGTTACATGTTGATTTATAATCTAGATTTTTTTCTGTTTTGTTTTTTGACGGGATTACCACAGACCTGACTGTGAACACCGTCGACACCCACCTCAGGGAGACGCTGCCTCAGATCTCAAGGCTGCTTGGTCGTGGTCTTTCTGGCACATACTCTTCAAAGATGAGCCGGGAAGTTAAACACTGATGGAATAACACCAGGTCTAAGCCGACAAACTTCCAATTCCTCCTCAAACCATAGTCTCTGGGAAACCTACATGGAGTAAGAAAAGTAGACAGAGAAGTAATTAAGTCTGTACACAACATATTAAAAAGAAATCATGCTAATAAATTAAGTACAAAGAACTGAATTTGCCAATATACTGGAGACCAGAGCTATTTAATTTGATAAGTATAACCTTGTTTAGTAACATTTCAATTATTTGAGAGCAGTCCTAAAGAACTGCCTGTAATCCTAATCATAAAATGGGTTCGGAGGAAGAACATAGATGGTAATTTGGATATACATGAGTTAGGCTTTATAACTACTATTGGTAGTATTGGTGGTAGTAATAGCAATGTGACTACTACTAGTAGCAGTGGTAGTACTAACTACTGCTGCTGATACTGGCACTGCTACTTCTTCTTCTTAGGGCTCCTGCGAAGGGTGGGGAATCCCGTCCATGTGCGTCGAGCCGACCAGATGAACCAGTTTCTTCCACTGCTGGCGGTCTTGTGCCAGCAGCTCTGCATCCTCCACAGCAACTCCATGTTGTTTGAGGACGCCCGCAACAACGTCAAGCCATTGGGCTTGCCTCGTGGTTGTGTCCAACCTGCGGCCTTCGGGTCGAACTGGAGAATGGCTCTCGTCGGATGGTCAGAAGGGAGGCGGAGGACATGGCCGAACCAGCGGGTGCGGCGTTGCGCGGCCGAGCAAGATGCTCTGGGCTGGCAGGTGCGGGCTCTAAGCACTGCGTTAGAAACCCGTTGGGGCCACCTGATGTTTTCGATGGTTCTGAGAGCCCTGCTATCAAAGCCATCTATTCTTTTAGCCAGAATTTCATTTAAGGGCCATGTTTCCGAGCCATAAAGCAGGATGGAGAGTACCGTTAAGTTGTAAATACGGAGCTTCGTTTTGCGTGAGATAGTCTGGTGCCGCCAGAGTGGTTTCCAGAGAGACTGCAGAGCTGATGATGCCAGGGCTCTTCTGCGAGTGATCTCTGGTTGTAGGTCCCCGTTGTTTGTCACTATGGACCCCAGATACACAAAGTTCTTGACAGGCTCTACGATGTCATTACCAAGCTGCAGGGGAGGTGGATCCGGTCCAGCACCGACATGCATGAACTTGGTTTTTGTCCAGCTCACTTGGAGGCCAATCCGCTCTGCCTCTTCACTGTATATGCCCAGAGCGTCTCTCAGCTGGCTGTAGGATGTACTGAGCAGGATGGTGTCGTCGGCGTACTCCAGGTCAGTCAGGTGGTAGCTGCCGAGGGACACTCCGAGGACCTGCTTACAAACCCTGGACATCAGATGGTCAATGATGCAGTTGAAAAGGTCAGGAGCAGCCACGCAGCCCTGGCAAACGCCGCTGGAGATGGGAAACCAGTCGGAGTCTCTGCCGTTAACACGGACACAGCTCTGTGCGTTGCTGTAAAGCAGCTTAAACAAGGCAACGATCTTAGGTGGTGCTCCGAGGGACTGTAGGATGCTCCACAGTGAGGTATGGCAGACAGTGTCAAAGGCAGCCTTCAGATCAATGAATCCGATGCACTGCTACTACAAATTGCAATATTATTACAAATGCTGATACTACTTCTATGACTCTAACAGCTATTTTATACTACTACTGCTTGTACTTTTAGTATTACTACTACTGCTTGTACAACTATACTACAGCTACTATTAATCGTCTGGTATTTGGTTGTCAAGCTGCTAGCTCGCCTTAGCGTTTTGCTAGTGGCTAACTAGTTAGCTCTCATAGACTGGAAGCTCTCAACAAGATTTCATAATGAAAAAAGAGCCAAAAACTATTCTTACCTATGAAAAGTCATTCCAAATTTCCTTGTCTCAATCGTACGACGCAGTGTGTAACTGTATGCAGCACAGTGAGCCGGCATACTTGTTTTTTTTCCGTTTTCACGCCGTCTACATCAACGGAATGCACTGAAACTTTGCCCCCACTAGCTTAGCCTCGCCGTAGCAAGCAGCTCAAAGGGGCGTGTCCTATCTACTCATTCATATCTATGAGAACAACAGTGGCTGCACATAAGGACGCCTGACGTTGATTAGCTGCGTAAATACAATTATATACAGTCTATGGTAAATACGTATGTGAATCGCATCATTGGCTGCAGCAGCCAGTCACCGGTCACGGAGCGCGGAAACCGTGTCAGCAGTGCGCAATTGCGCACGCGCGCAGCTTAGAGGGAACAGTGCTTCTAAGACTGTAATTTATTATTAAAAACACACAAATGGGATGTCAGAAGCACACCCAGACAGATTTAAACTGAGTAATAGCAGACACTTACTGTACATTTACTTACTCGACACATTTTTGATTGAATGATAATCGTGGCATAATAACAATGATTTATTTATTTCATACATTTAATGACACTTGATACAATATGTATTACTTGGTGAAAAAGGTGATCAAGTTACCTTTTTGCTCCTCCACTGTGTATGTATAAATTATTTTTTATAAACATCTGCTACAAGGTTGAGTGAAATTAAATGTTATTTTCAAAAAAAACTTTAAAAATAAATATTCACAATAGCAATTTAACCTAGTATAATGTTACAGTAATATGTTTTTTCAAAAAAAAAATGGAATTAGGTTTGCAGACTCTGTGGTCCAGGACATAAAGGTTTAGCAGGTTTCTTCAGTGGAATCAAAAATTTCACACATCTGGTTCCTTTTTTGCCTAAATATACACTGAAATAGCAACTTCACTGATCACTGAGACAACATTTTCACATCTGACTTGAAGAAAAAACAGCATAAAAACACAATATAATTATCAGTAATACAAATGTTTCACTTTTATCAATGCTAACTGTCATCAACAAGGGTGCTGCTTTCAAGAACTCCACCACAATGTTTATACCATAACTTTAAAAATTCACTTGTGATGTTTTAAATTTTAGTTTGCATAGTGGTCACAGAAATGGGCGTCAAAAAGACTTTAGCACACTCTCAGTCATGCAAAAGTCAGCAAACAGCCACCCTACTGAAGAACCACTGAGCAAGGCACTGAAGTAATCCTACTATACATAACTGCTTTGTTAGAATTAATGATATCACTGCTATTATTCCCCATACTGTAGCCCTTAAGAAAGTATTTCAATGTGAATCCAAAGCCAGATGGTTGGCTTTTTAATTTTTATTGCTTCTTTCTTCTTTTCCACCATGCCAGACGTGATCAATTGCAGAAGTATTTTGGTGTAAAACTTGTCTATTTTTTTCTCCCAGCAGTGGAATTTCAAACCAGGGTTCAAAGTGAGCGCCCATTTATCAAGACTGACATGCACCGATCTTCACATATTTTCTGCCTGCAGTGAGAAGAAGTATATGGGGAGAGCAATCTGTCTATCAGCTAATATCCATAGGATGAACAGGTATAAGCTATTTACATGGGCTGGAATAATCTGATCTCAAGTTCCCAACACAAAGAAGAATCATCTTGGTTATTTTTTTTGGAATAACGGAGCTTGAAATAACTGTGAAACAGCATTATGCATTTGCCTCAGGCTTTTCTGGCATGTGTTGATTTTAAGTGACCTTTATAGCACTAATAATGTGCATTAAAAACTTTTGTGAGCCTGTCCACGGTTCCTGGTGCCGTCTTGGTTTACATGTTGCCTGCAGAGCGTGGCAGAAAAAAGATGGCCTTCTGACCCTGGTGGGTGTCTGGTCCTGCTTTGGGCTGGCCATTCCTCTTCAAGGCAACATACCAGCTGTACTTCTGAGAGCGATACGTGTTGTAGTGGTTCTCTTCATACGTCTCCAGGAAGTAACACTCATCATTCAGTGCTTGCTGAGACAAGACAATGAAAGGGGGGTGAAAAAAAATAAAAGAAAGTAAGAAAGAAAGTCACTTCTATTGTCATTTATTTGTTTCTGTGAATTTATTTTAAAGAATTTGTGCATGTACTCACATGGCAACACAACAATATACAGTAAAGAATCATGTAAATAATGATCTACAGGGTGTTCCTAAAGTCTGGACACATAAGAAATCCCATTAACTGTGATTTTATTTATTTATTTTTTTTGTCGAAAGAAGAAAGAATTGAACTGGTACTTCTCAGTGGACGTGAATAATGAACATATCAAAAGATAGCAAATGAATTTAATGCACGTCATCCAAGGAGGCTTTTCCACAGTAATAAAGGTGGTTAAAAAGTTTAAAGAAATGGGCAGTGTCATGGAAAAACCCCTTTCTGGATGACCACATGTATCAGCTGAAACTAAAGAATTTGTCATGGCAAAAATTTATGCTAGCCCCAAAAAATCACTTCCCAAACCCTAGGGTTAACTTTCCCAGTGCCTTGCCTTTGATTCCCCATAACAAACCGCCTAGTCGTCGGATGGGGGTTTCATCGAGATATCTTTCCCAAACTTAACCCTAACCCTAGCCCTGTCGATAACCCAAACCTCAACCAGCCTTTAACCTTAATCCTAAACCTAACCTTAAAATCTAATCCTAACCTCAATCATTAGCCCTAAAAACTAACTTTAACCCTGAAACTGAAGCCTAGAAATAACCCAACATAAAAAACGAAACCATACTTTACAATCTAGCATCACATACCACATATTCAACTCCCTTGATACGCATGGAATCAACTGAGAAGGACAATGCCCCCATGGACATGTAAGAGGATATCACCTGAACGGAGCAAAAACAAAGGACAGGACCAGAAGCTGTCAACTGGAAATTAAATTCAACCCCAGTCAGTGAATGAAAAATGCCCAAGAAAGGAATTACTGGACGTCACAAGACGTAAAAACGATTTGTATAGTAAAGAGTAAAACCAGTCAGGAATGAAAAAGCTATTGGAAAGACTGGATGTCATAAGACTCAAAAACAATCCAGAGGGTAATGCAGGACCGGGCGGATCCTGATAATGTGCATTGGCCTGTGCCTTGCCTTTGACTCCCCAAATGCCTAGTTGTTGGACGAAGCGGGGGGTTTCATTGAGATAAATTTCCCAAATGTAACCCTAACCATAACCCTATCTTCAAATATGTCCATCCTTCACATCTACTAAGAAGTACCATTTCTATTCTTTCGACAATGCCATATTTAATCCTTGAAAGCAAAAAAATAAATCAAAAATATACAGTTTATGAGATTTCCTGTGTCTAGACTTTAGAGACACCCTGTCCATGCCACATCTGTACTCCCATAATGATTTATGTTGCACATCTGCTGATTTTTACTGCCACTGACAAATTATTACTCACAGTGATTTATATTATGCAAAAATTTCCTCTGTCACGCTGTGAATTTCCAGAGTTTTGCAGTTGTCGAAAAAAACCAAGACTATTACAAAACTCTGTGAGCTCAAACTTGTGCCGGTGGGTTAATAAATATTACGCGATGTGACAAAAATAGCTTTGGATAAAAAGAGTATTAAAGCTATTTAGGTAGCAGAAAGAGAAACAAGGTCTTAGCAACACTAGTGCTAAAAATGTAAACACTCACTGATCCATAGAGGCGTCCATTTTTGTTCATGGCCAGGTAACGTCCTGTCACTTCACCTTTGATGACCACCACTCCTGCACTCACAGCCTTCACCCTCAGGATATCTGCAACAACAAATCAACATGACATTATGCAACATACGTCAGTACAACATACTTCTTTGTTGCCTTTCCAAGGGTAAAGTGCTAAGATAAGCTTCCTTAAACACAATGTTACCATCATTTCCCGAAATAAATATTTACCCGGCATTTTTCAGATAAAAGAGGCCGTTCTGTCCAAATGTGTACTCAGCATAAGGAGTTATGATTACAAACCCAGCTTTAATAGAACTGTTGGGTTTTAATACTTGAACTGTTTTCATTACACCAAGATGATGTCTAGCCAAAATATTAAGTTTAGCTTTTCTCCTTTATCCGTACTTTACTAACAATAAAGACTTGTAATCATTAATTTTGTTAGAATGTCAAAATAAACACTTAACAAGTCTCATGTTTATCAGCTTTATGTTAATCTTCGCAATAATTTAACAGTTAAAAGACTCTCCTTTGTGTCTTATACTTTCTATTGTGCTCCAGTTTCTACAACCACAAATCACACATCAAAATATTTTTTTTCTCACCATAGGGGTCATTTTCCTGCCTCCCACCGCTCACGGTTCCATCTGGTAGAATCCTCAGGTGATATCCTCCATTCTTACTGTATAGTCTGGTCAGGGTGTGCTGCTCCTGCTTGGACAGATCCAAAGTTGCTGGTCCGAATGGCAGCACTGTAACATCTCCCTCAGTCATCCTATAGAGAGCAGGAGGTGTGGACTCAGCAGAGTGATGACCTTGTGTCTGCAACGACAGAGCAGATCCACTGTGTTCACTCTCCATGTCACCTGGACTGTGTCTGAGACACAGGAAGAAACAGGAAGGGGAGGACATTATATGATCACGGGAAAATGCTCTCCTCCCCAGCCTCTCAGAATCACTTTTCACTTCTGTCTGTCTTTCTGTTTCTCTCTGTCTGCCTTTTAAGACACACTTTCTTTTCCTTTTTTTTTAAATGAAATGATAAAACCATGCAGGGATCAGATTTGGACGGAGGCCAGGCACAGACCAGCAACATGACCGGACTTGTTTTCTTACTGAAAATCCCTTTGATTCTTTCTTAGTGAAAAATAATTTCCAGATGGCGAATGATGTAACTTTTCACCTGAAATCAGTGCAAGGCCAGACAACAAAATAAACAACACATGGACACAACAAAACATCAGAGAAATTTGCAGGGATGGTTTCACTCCCCTCTGGAAATGTTGCAAGGGCTGGCAATGCTCTAATAAGTAGGAGGTAACCGTTTAACAAATAGCATTGTAATCCACTTGTGAAACACTGGAGCCATTCTACTCTCAGTCTGACACAACATTTTGTATTAACACCCTGCCTTCAATCGACTACATTTTAACATGTCAAACAAATCACCAGCAGCCGTACACTTGAAATTTATCCTCTTGAGGTACAAGCATCAAGTCAACCCTGTTTGTCTTACCCCTTCCACTGTCTGCTTCCTCAAAAGCTCATCCAAAAAAACAATCAAGCCCATATTAAAGCCACAATGTCAGTGTAATCCTGGTGGGTAGAGATGTCCAGAGCAGCAGTAGCTGTCATGAAGTCTGTCCTGTCAAATGGAAAAGCAGTGGCAGGCTCAGCCGGCAGTGGTACTGTAACAACTCTGGTCTTTGTTATCATTTGAAACTGGAGGGATAGCTGCTTTGGAGCCAAGCTAACCCACATCTGGAATGCCTTGGAAGAAGCAGAGAGAAGAGGGAGACGGAAAAGAGAAAGCCGCAAGAGGAATGTAAGGCCTACCCACTCACAGTCTGGTTTGCCTAAGAACAAGACCTGGAGAAGAGGATTACGGGATATGACAGACTAGATGGTGCCAGACTAGTATACAGGGACCTTCGGACGGAGCGGCAGGTGGGAATGACGTCAAAAGTCCATCCGATGACCGAGTCAAATGCGTGGGAGGAGAAATTGAATCTGTATTTGTTTGGATAGGAGGGTGAGCTGCAGTGGATAACGCTGGGGCTTAAGTAAAGTTCTACAGAAAATGTAAAAGAATGTTAATATAAACCAAACAGATGTAAGATTTAGCTACATTTGATCCTTTAGTGTTTCAAAAAGTCAGTGTAGAAACTTTTGCTTAGTCAGAGTTTAGTTTTCATGCTCCAAACTGTGGAACAAGCTGAGGAAATGAGATCAAGTAAAAGCACTGATACGTCTAAACATAAAGACCTTCATTTTTAGCCTGGCTTTTGATCAAAATGTCTTACTAATGGCTTAACTCCTTCTTGTCTATTTTATTCACATTTTGATTTATTATGATCACTTTTTTTTGGGACATTTTCGACTTTTATTTAACAGATGATGAAGTAAGTGCTCTCAATACAGCTATTAGAGGGCTCCATTTTCATCACTTCCTTTTCTTGTCTGCATCAGTCTCAAATTATTTCACATTTTGTATTTATAGTCTACATATTTTCAACTTGTCAGTCAATACACTTAAGCTGTACTTGAGGAAGCAGGAATGAATTAAAATAAAAAAGTTAAAACAGTATCAACTTGCTTGAGATCACATGTTATTAGTGAAAAAGCAAATGTGATTTCTAGCCAACTATATTTCCCACACAAACAACAAGGCTCCTCTGATCTAATGAGTCAGGCACCTACCTGTGAGAAACTTTTATGACAGTGCCACTGATGAGCCAGCATGTCCTCTTATCCTCTTCTGAACTGACGTTTAGAAGAAACAGACTTTCTTTTTTTTGTGCCAAACTTTCTTCCTCCTCCGCACAAGTGTCCCGACTTTATTGGCTTTAGTGCGTATTTGTACTCCTTCTACCTCTCCCTCACCTCACCACCCTTCTAGTAACGTCAGAGGACTCATTTTAACAGGCCAACGTCAGGACTAAAATTACCACCCTCGACCAGAGAGAGCGAGAGAGAGAGAGGGGGAGACGGAGTGACGCAAGTGTCCAGGCCATGGGATCCAGCCAGACGCTGGAAACGATCAGCGCTGCCTGTCTGACTGAGCACTGATACATTCTTACAGTGGTGTCCTCCTGGAGACACTAGCGAGCAACACAATATAAACATTCATAAAAGACACAAAGAGAATGACTTCAGTCCCCAGAATTAATCTTACATAATGCCAGTACCTCTGCAGTCCGAGCCAGGTTTCTGCTCAGATGCACTTCCCATAGGATGGTTAGGTCAGGTTACAGGCGTACAGGAGTTGCTTTACATGGCTGCAAAGATAGAATACTTAGTCATCAAAAACAAAAATACACTATATAATGAGTAATTGCACATACAGAGCATTTTTTTCAGCACATAAATGCAGGTACAGTCATATCGGACATCAAATCAGAAGAAGATGGTGTTTGATTTCCAGTGAAATGCTTAAAAGACAGGTATTTGAATAACTCATTTATATATTTATTATTTATTAACCTTTATTTCACCAGGAGAAATCCCACTGAGATTAACAGCCTTTTTTGCAAGGGAGCCCTGGCCAAGACAGAAACAAAATTACACAGTTAAAACACGATTAAGTCACTAGCAAAAAATAAATAAATAAAAAAGATTAAATTTACAAGCAAATTATGACAAACAAGTGCATGTTGTTGAGTCGGCCTCAAGAACTCGCAATTTGGACTTTAAAGCACTCAAGGAGATTGGTGGAAATGACTTCGAAGAACGCAAGCATCTCAATCTATTTTAGTTCATGTTCACTGTCTGTCTTGAATTTGCACGACAATAAACAGCAGTCCTGTGTTAATTATTCACAGTAGAGGCCTCGTCTCTTCTTCTAATGGAAACTTTAAAGTCCCTCTATAATTCATCCTCTACAGCCCACCTGACTATTACAACCGCTCAGCCTTTCTAGGTCAAGTAATCATGAGACAAAGACTATAGAATATGCAGCAAAAAAGACACTGACTACACTGCCAAAAAGTGGAGAGTCTGACCTACTTTTCTCTCACCTGTTTATCAGGACCGAGCTGCTTCTTCTTCTTCTTTAAAAGAAAAAAAATCCCTCAGTTTACCAGAAGATGGCAGAATAGGTCAACTTTTATAGACTACACAGCGTGAAATCTCACCATAATCTCAAAAGTGTGAAATTTAACTTACGTTTCACAATATGTGGAAAAGAGCTGTTGTTCTTTTAGCACCGTTACAGAGCTGTGAGACTCCTCCTCACTAAGCAGGTTAAGAAACACATTTGGAGTATAGACGACTATACACAAATATGAAGGCAATGTTTTTCTTTTGTTTCTGTTTAAAACCTGCATCTATACTAACATAGTTTCACTTTGTAAGGACAATGAGATGCAAGTATTGTCTGAACATTGCACATTTACACGGGAACATTAATTGAGAGAAGTGTTTATGTGGATGATGATGATGGATGTACGTCTAATACAAAGACTCCTGAAAAGTTTCAAGTTGTTGCACTTTCACTCATTTAGTTCTTTCCTGTGTCCAGTGGAATGTTTATAACGTATGTTCCTAGGGGGACCGATTAGAGTGTGACACTGGCCAGGTCAAAGGTTGACTGCAACAGCATGTGTTTCCCTGTGCGCAATGTTTAATAAAGTTCAACTGAGAAACTATATCGTCCACTCTGTATTAGTGCTGGGCGATATGGAAAAAAATCATATATCACGATATGGATTATTTTATATCACGAAAACGATATATATGACGAGATACCACAACAAAGTATGTTTTCAGTTATTCTCTGAAAAGTTTGAAAAATTTCATTGCTTACTTTTCTCCATGAAACCTCAACCTGTTGCCAGGGCTGGACCCGAATATTCGGTTCCCATGGTGGTATGCGGATAATAATTTTGAGATCCGAATATTCTCCCCCCTCCTACCACCCCCCCACCCCCCCCCACCCCCCCCCCCACCCCCACCCCCGTCGGGCGTTACGAACCGAGCCGAAAATTCGGCTCTTTCCTCCGTTAGCTCACCGCCTCTGAGCTCACGGACCGAACCGAATATTCGGGTCTTTCCTCCGTCCCCCCGGACGTTAAGGAGGGGACCGAATATCCGGAGCCCAGAAACTGCTATTCGGGCCAGCCCTACCTGTTGCGCGTCCATCGCTCACCACTCATGAGTAGTGATGGTCCTCTGATACCTGAGGCTTCGACACATGCGCTGTAGCTCATGAAGCAAACGTATCGAGCCTCTGTGCCGAGGCTGGTTTGGTCACGTGACTCGTGACGTTTGAATCACTTCAGTGACGTTTGAAGCACTCAACTGCTTCGAATCACCTGATTGGTTCGGTTTGTTATGTGACTCACTCAGCGGGATCGAGAGTGTTCCGGGATAGGAGATCCCTATTTAGTGTTGTTCATTTGAATTGCTTTTTGCAGAATAGATTGGTTTTTTTGCTGTTGTTTTTGCTTTGAGTTAGTAGTATGTCAGATTTCGTATTTCGTAGAGAATAGATAGATAGATAGATAGATAGATAGATTGATTATATATATATATATATATATATATATATATATATATATATATATATATATATATTCCCAACTCACCACCCCCATGCAACAACACCTGGCACAGAACCTTGTCAGGTGCTTAGCTGACAGACGACAAACCAAAGAAAAGAACAGTTCACTGACTGTTGCTACACTTGTGGCTCTGCAGTTCAAAACTTTTGGATTCACCAATCAGAGTGGCAGCCAGTGTGAAAGAACGTTTAATAACAGAATGCAAAACAATTAACATGAAGAATGCCAAGCAGCAGTCATTTACGTCACAAGCACCACCACAGCCTCGTCCTCCACCACCAGCAGCACCTTCCACAGGTATTTTTTTTCTCTTCTGAATAGGGAATGACTGACATTTCTGGTGATGATGATGATGATCTTCAATATTTTTCAGTTCAACTGTGGAGCCTATTAGACGAAGACGCAAGTAGAGCCTGGTAAATGCAAAGCGCCACAGCGAATGCAATTGTAGAAAGAACGGCAGACCCACTGGCTTACTGGGCAACCCACAAAACCGTTTACCCAAACTTGTACAATGGAGCCAAACATTTGCTGTGTACCTCAGCCTCATCTGTGCCGTGTGAACAGGTTTTTTTTTTCTAAGGCTGGGGAGATAGTGAGTAAAAGAAGGAACTGCTTGAGTCCCAAACAATGTTCCCTCTAATTTTTCATGAGTCTGAGCAAACACACAAACTCCCTGAGCATCCCTTGGACCACTGTGAGCAACATCAGACGTGTGCACTGTGGTCACACCAGCATCGCATCCATTCAAGTTACATGGTTCATTAAAAGAATCAAATTACAGCATTTACATTTCTGTTAAAACACTTTGTCAACAGGAGCCAGTTGAAGGCTGCAGTGATTTTAGTGACACTACAATGTATAAGAGTGAAGTTATTGAATATTTGTCTCTCTTTACTGTTGCAGCGGTTTTGCAAATTGCAGACGGATCCTGTTCACTCCATAGACACCACTGTTATTCCTGTAGCTTGAAAGACAGCTACTTTTGATAAAACTGGGCTTGTAGCACATTGTCTGCCTTGCAACAATGGGAAAGAGGCACTGTTTATGTTTTGACAACCTATATCTAACGAGTTATTGATGCTGGAAGTCCGAATCTGTGAATATCTTTCCAACTTTACTGAACTTGGGGCCACTACCACCCAAGGAGTGATATATTTAATTTTGAAAAAAGCATTTAGCCACACTTAAAGCTTTAAGTGCTTTATTAACACAGAACTAAAAATTTTGTATTGTTTTATTATCACAGGTTCTGTCTGAAAAGAGGTGGCATCATTTTAAACAGTGAAATCAAACTAATAAAATGTAATGACCAACCAGTGAGCAATACTGGATTCTGCAAAAACATAAACAACTTTTTTAAAAATCTAAATCTTATCTTAACACAGTTAATGTATTAACTTATTTTTGTGTGTATGCATGTATTTATTGATTTATTTAGTACTGTTAACATATCAGAGTTCTGAGTTTTTCTTAAGATAGGCAAAGGCCATTTATTAATTACATATAGGCTATTAAATGTTTATTAAAAACTAAAAAGCATTAAAAAAAAAAACAACTTAGGCATTTATTGAGTCACTAAAATACTGTAGAGTACAGACCACATCAGCATGATTATAAGCATCCTCTGGTAATTTAACAACCAGATACTGATGTCCCTCACCATATGGACTTCAGGAGATGACTGGGGGATGATAAACTTTGACCTACTGGTTGGGTTCTCTCTGTTCTCATGTTTCTTACATGTTTGTCCCCTGACAGCTGGGTCTTAATGTTTTTTGAGCAACACACCATACTATGACGTTTTTACAATGAGGGTTCTACTATGGAACCAGTTTGACATGTTCAGGCGTTCTTTGTGTGAAAACTCAGAGATTTCAGGTATCAGAAGGTGGTTTTCAACTTTCTTTGTTAACTTTCTGCCTCAACTTGAAACTAAATTTCCTTCACTAAGCCAGCCCTCTGGACTTCCAGGAAGCTGTGTTCCTATTGGCTGTCCAGGTGGCTGCTTGGTGTTATCAGGAACACCTGAGCAGCTTGGTGTTATCAGGAACACCTGAGCAGCTCAGTGTCTTCCTGCTTTATTTAGCTGCAGGCAAACATTTCCTCTGCTTCTCTTCACCACAGAACCGGGTTTGGCTCCATTGCTTTAGTTTGTTCTTTAGGCGTTGGCTTGCAGCTTCCAGCAGTAAAATCATCTTTAATGTGTTTCTTGGTGTGTTTTAGGGCTTTGTACTGGATAGTTGTCTTGGTAAATGAGGTTCTTTATCCACAGTCAGCACATGGTGCTAATGTGTGCAGTGATTAGTGGATTTGGTACAGTTGAGTTGTGTCTTTGTCTTGGCTGTAGTGAGTCTTTAGAGGTTTTTGGTCAGACACATTCTGTGTTCTTGTTTGAGAACCGATGTTGATTGTCCAGAAGGTAAGAGTTCCTGTCCTGATTCTCTGTTCTCAGAGGTTCTCTGGTAGGCTGCAGGAGACTTTAGCGTTTGGGTTGTGCTACTTTGGGTTTTTGTACGGTTTCATTTGGACGACTATCTTGAGGCCCCTCCATGTGGTTTAGTGAGGTTTTCTGCAACAGTTCTACAAAGCAACCTGCAGCAGAAGAGACTTTGAGAGTTTTTAGGAAGTTCTGGAGACCAGACTTTAGAGCAGCAGAAACATTTGTCAGTAGTTTGAGAAGGTGAGCTTCAGAGTAGAAATGAGATGGAAACCTTCTTGACCCGTGTGGTGAGGTCCTGTACCAAGAGTTTGAGCAGGTTGTGAAGAGTCTGTAGTTCTTTGGTCTGAAAGCACAAGAAGAGTTGACTCATTAAAGGAGAAAACAGGAGATATTGTTGGTTCTTCTGTCGCTCTGCAGTTTCCAGTTTCCTTAGACTGAATATCAAGTTTATATTTTAAATGATTTCCCATGTGAGTCCAAGAAGACTTCAATAAACTCCCTCCATCCCCTGGACACAACATATTTTATTACCATGTTAAATGTTTTTTTTTTTTTTTTTTTTAATGTTTCTGAGTTTTAATCAGTTTTTTTCTCTTTGCTTGTTTAGTTTTGTCATCTGTGTAAAAGGTGCTAAACAAATAAAGTTGAACTGATAAACTGAATAATTGACTAACTCATGATTGTGACAACAGAAGTATTTTCATTGTGATTTAAGGGTTTATTTCATTTTTAAGGTTGGGGTTAAAATCTTGACAGAAAAAGAAGATTAAAGAAATAAACTACATAACAAAAAGCAATTAAATCAACAAAAAAAATTAATACAATAAAACTTTTAAAAAGTTTTATTATTAAAAAGATTTAAGAAATTTAAGATGTAATTTTCTAATTAAACATTTAATTTTTTTATTAAATGTTTTGTGTTTTTAAAGGTTTAATAATCTAATTAAATGTTTTGCATTTTTTAAAATGTTTAATATTCTTTAATTTTATTTTTTAAATGTTTAATTATGGAAAATATTTTATCTGTAATTTTTAATATTTGTATTTTAAAAATTTTGTTTAATTTCATAATGACATGTATGTTGTTGAATTATCTAATTCAATATTTTGTCTGTTTAATAGAGTTAAACATTAAATACAATTAAATTATATGTACATATACCACCTTTTAATGTTTAGTTTTCTTTTTAAATGCTTCATTGTATTTTCAGTTTAATTCCTATTTGAAGTTTTATTGTCTTTAAGATGTAATTTTTTCTAATTAAACATTTAATTTCTTAATTAAATATTTTGTCTTTGTAAGGGTTTAATAATCTAATTAAATGTTTTGCATTTTTAAAAATGTTTAACATTCTTCTTGTTGAATTGTATTTTTTAAATGTTTAATGATGGAAAATACTTTATCTGTAATTTCTAATATTTGTATTTTTAAAATTTTGTTTAATTTCATAATGACATGTATTGTATCGTGTTGAATTATCTCATTCAATATTTTTGTCTGTTTAATAGAGGTAAACATTAAATTACATTAAATTATATTAAACAGACAAAATATTGAATGAGATAATTCAACACGATACAATACATGTCATTATGAAATTAAACAAAATTTTAAAAATACAAATATTAGAAATTACAGATAAAGTATTTTCCATCATTAAACATTTAAAAAATACAATTCAACAAGAAGAATGTTAAACATTTTTAAAAATGCAAAACATTTAATTAGATTATTAAACCCTTAAAAAGACAAAACATGGGTGCCCATATAGCTCAACGGGTTAAGCGGGTGATCCATGTACAGGGGCTGGTCCCTGACGCAGCGTCCTGGGTTCGAGTCCCGCTAGTGGCCCTTTGCTGCAAGTCTTCCCCCGACTCTTCTCCCCCATTTCCTGTCTGTCTCTCACTACACCTATTCAATAAAAAGACAAAACATTTAATTAAAAAATTAAATGTTTAATTAGAAAATTATATCTTAAAGACAATAAAAGTTCAAATAGGAATTACACAGAAAATACAATGAAGGATTTAAAAAGAAAATTAAACATTAAAAGGTGGTAAAACATTTAAAAAGAAAAATCTTAAAGATTTAATCGAAACATTAACAGACTGTCTGAAGGTTCAAACTAACAGAGAACTACTCAAGAACTTTTAAGATTTCAGTCCTCAGACTGTGTGAAGGTTCAAACTAACAGAGAAGTACTCAGGAACTTAGAAGATATCAGTCCTTGGACTGTCTGGAAGTTCAATCTAACAGAGAACTACTGTGGGACTTAGAAAATTTCAGCCCTCAGACTGTGTGAAAGCTCAGGTCCTGAGGACTCGGGAGGTCTGGAGGCTTTGAAAGTCTTGGAACTGAGGGTTCAACCCTCCAGCACAAAGGCTAAAGTCCAACCTCCTGAGAAAAGCGGTCGAGTCGAGACTCAAGTTAAAAAAACTCGAAAATGGCAAAAAAATAGATGATAAATGCGCAAAAAAAATAAGTATCTGAGTGAGTAGCTCAGGGGGTTAGAAGACAGATTACCAAGTGGAAGGTAGTAGGTTCAAGACCCACCACTGGCATTTTTCTTTGTCTTTGTCAGGATTTTGATAAAATTTAAGAAGGGTCTGGTCTTGAACCAGCGACCTGCAGCTCTACAGGTAAACCTTTAACTCACTGAGCTACAGATCAGAGGAAAAGAAGTAATTTCGTCGTCCCTTTGGCATCGTAGTTAATAAAGTGACCACATGGGTGGAGCCAAGGCGGAGTCTGGGTAGAGAGTAGGCGGGGAGGTGGGTGGCGGCCTCCCCCCTCTACAGACCTGACCGTGAACACTGTCGACACCCACCTGAGGGAGAAGCTGCCTCAGATCTCAAGGCTGCTTGGTCGTGGTCTTTCTGGCACGTACTCTTCCAAGATGAGCCGGGAAGTTTAACACTGATGGAATGACACCAGGTCTAAGCCGACAAACTTCCAATTCCTCCTCAACCCATAGTCTCTGGGAAACCTACATGGAGTAAGAAAAGTAGACAGAGAAGTAATTAAGTCTGTACACAACATATTAAAAAGAAATCATGCTAATAAATTAAGTACAAATAACCGAATTCGCCAATATACTGGAGAGCAGAGCTATTTAATTTGATAAGTATAACCTTGTTTAGTAACATTTCTATTATTTGAGAGCAGTCCTAAAGAACTGCCTGTAATCCCAATCATAAAATGGGTTTGGAGGAAGAACATAGATGGTAATCTGGATATACATGAGTTAGGCTTTATAACTACTATTGGTAGTATTGGTGGTAGTTATAGCAATGTGACTACTACTAGTAGTAGTGCTAGTACACTACTGCTGCTGATACTGGCACTGCTACTACAACTTGTAATACTATTACAAATGCTGATACTACTTCTACAACTCTGACAGCTGTTTATACTACTACTGCTGCTTGTACTTTTAGTATTACTACTACTGCTTGTACAACTATACTACAGCTACTATTAATCGTCTGGTATTTGGTTGTCAAGCTGCGAGCTCGCCTTAGTGTTTTGCTAGTGGCTAACTAGTTAGCTCTCATAGACTGGAAGCTCTCAACAAGATTTCATAATGAAAAAAGAACCAAAAACTATTCTTACCTATGAAAAGCCATTCCAAGTTTCCTTGTCTCAATCGTACGACGTAGTGTGTAACTGTATGCAGCACAGTGAGACGGCATACTTGTTGTTTCTGTTTTCACGCCGTCTACATCAACGGAATGCACTGAAACTTTTCCCCCACTAGCTTAGCCTCGCCGTAGTGCGCAGCTCAAAGGGGCGTGTCCTAGCTACTCATTCATATCTATGAGAACAACAGTGGCTGCACATAAGGACGCCTGACGTTGATTAGCTGCGTAAATACCATTATATACAGTCTATGGTAAATACGTATGTGAATCGCATCATTGGCTGCAGCAGCCAGTCACCGGTCACTCACTGACTCACACTGAAAAATAGCACAGAACGAATTGTTACGTGTTTATTTTATTTACAATTTAGGTTGGATTTTTTTTTTGTGCGCAGCGCAGATTTTCTGTGCGCGGAGACCGTGTCAGCAGTGCGCAATTGCGCACGCGCGCAGCTTAGAGGGAACAGTGGTCCCAAAACTGTTGATAAATTATTTCTCAATAAAAACTCATAACCAGTTACATAAGCACACCCTCTTTACTGACCTCTTTACCAATAAACCCCAAGACATACTTTGCCAAAATCCATAATAATCCATAAAATCTTTATTTGCACCAGCCCCATGTGAAAATGACATAAGTCTGTATTTGTAGAGCATCTCATGAATGTAGCAGCACCGTTTAAATATTTCATAACACAGAATATAAGCAAAGAGTATATAGGGATACAGACAAACATGGGAAATAAGAAACGTGCTCTTCAGTAGTTATTGTCATTATTATTACTAGTAATATTATTTTTGTGTCCACTACAACCCATACAATCATCTAGTGTAGTCAAACAGGAATGTGTGCATGGCGAATCAAATCCAAAACAATCCATGAACCAACGACCACGTCTTGATTGCACTTCATATTATTGACCACTAGATGTCCTACTCGAGCACTGTGTGTCATTGAGGCCTCGAGTAATGAACCATGTTTTGAATGAAGTGTCGAAGCCTCAACAAAGCCTCGATCAGCCATCACTACTCATGAGTTAAGTAACATAAAGCATGTCGCAAACCCGCGTGAGAATCAAAGAACGTAAAGCAGCGTCATGTCGCAAAAAGCACAAGACGGAGTTTCTTTGCGAAAAATCTCTTTTTTATTCTTCTTTATTTTCACTTATATAAACTTAGAGTATGCATAGTGACAAGAAAACACTAACACAATCGTCGCAGGCTATTTAATGATATATTTGCTGTAATAATTAATAAAATTAGGTTAGAAACGATAGAAACGATAGAAGAGAAATGGCATGATAGACACTTTTCTATCGTTCTCACGATATGTATCGTCATATCGCCCAGCACTACTCTGTATGGTTTAAGACGGAGTAAACGGAACAGAGTGAAACATTTCCTACTGATAATGACTGATGAAAGCAGTGGAAGTAAACAAATCAGGAATTTTGCACACTGCAATTAGCTGAAAAATGCTTTCATTTGATTGATTGTTTATATTAAACTTGTTGCAGCTTAGTGATCATAATGATAATTATCAAAATAAATTACACAGAGTTGGAACAGAGGTCTCTAAATAATGGGATTTTCATTTGGGTTCAGTTCAGGTGACTTCTCACAGGTGTGTTCTATCCAATTGGTTCACTCATCTTAATTGGACTCAACCATTCAGAACAGAGAAGAGGGGTGATGTAGTTTGCTGTTTATTGCTTTTTATTGTCATTTGGGTTTACTTTGTCTCTCAGTTAATGTTGCATTTCATCATAATATATAATTCCTCTATATTGTTGTACTTAAACACTGTAGATTTTTAATCCTCTGCAGACTGTTTATGTGCACCACCTCTGTTGTAAACACAATAGTTGGCCCGTAGGTAGCTGTGAGGCTTTCAGTCATATATTTGTCTACTAACTCTGCTGTTTCCTTGAGATTTTTTGAAAGCCTGATGTTTGAAAACTGTAGGTTTGGACTGTTGTTAATTTTACTGTCAAGAACACCTCAGTGCTGCAGGCCTGCAACCATTTTTAAGTAAAACTCTAAATCCCCTCAGTCGTGTTGCAAGCCCTTTAATCTGTTGCAAAGTTCTCTTGTGGTTATCAGACTGGAACAGTTGTCAACTGTTTCAGTGACTGCTGTGGCAAGATATCACGTTCAGAAATTAGTGTCAAACAAACTGTGTTAGTGTTCTGGTGCTATCATCACCAACTGACTGCCCAGATCTTTGTGCAACGTGATATAAGCTGGGCTGCTTTGAGGCAGCAAGACAGTCACTAATTCTCTATAGTGGAAAGGCCCCTGGGTGAGAATACAGCAGAATGTTGCGCAGGTTTCTGGCTTCACAAGTTGGTCTGTGGGAAGAAAAGTGGAGAACGTGAAATATTGAACTTGAGTGATGGAGAACTTTAGAAACAGTGAGACTGTCTCTAAAGAGGACTGGCACCTTGTCAGAGGAAAATAAAACCTCTAAATCCACACCAGAACACCAGCAGTTGCTTTGATGCCGCAGATCTAAACTTAAGACTGTTCAAGCTCACAAGTATTCCTAGCAAAAAGTGTTTTAAATGTTGTATTCAGGCATATTTTTTTCCATCCAGTGTTAGAATGGATACGTGCAGCTTCGAAAATACTTAGTAAACCGCTTTAAGCAGCATTTTCTGCCTTTTCTTTGGAAGATTTTGGTATATCCATGTTGTGTTTTCCTCTCTTTGTTATGTTCCTCTTTATTATGCACCAAAATGTGTGTTTTCTTCTCATCTTGCAAGATTCTGTTGAATGATGATTTAGTTTAGATTGTCTGTTGACTTTACATATTTGTTTTAAGCCATAAAAAGACAAACGAGCATTTTACAGTTACAGTTTTACAGTTACAGTGGAGCTGTGAAGGTGTAAATAAGTTGTCGACCATCATTTGCATCACGTAAAGAGGAAATGTGCATACAGCTATTTTGGGTGTCTATCTGATAATTACATTATCGTTTTCTCAAGAGGAAACAGAGATGTTGATGCAATAAATGCAATTACAGAAAGGCAAGACAATCTAATTATCAGCTTCCCTTTGATTGTAAAACTCATTTACAAGACGTTATATAAGTTTTAATGTTGATTAAGCCTCCATCTTTAGATACATTCAGTGAAGTTAATGTGAGTGGAAAATCTTTCTTTGATTTATTTTTTATTAAGTGCTCTCCATAGGTTTAGAAGTAAACTTAAATATTGTGTTGTCAGTTTGGTCATAATGCTGAAACACTGACCTCACTTTAGAATTGGAGACAGTTAGATCAAATACAGTTCCTAGTCTCTGAATGACACAGTTTTGTGTATGATGGCTAAACGTAGCATGAAGTGTAATTTGAAGTAACACAGATTTGCATTTTGAGAAATGCTGGCTCCTGGAGAAAGTAAAATAAACACGTTTTCCTGTCTATGCTAAAGACAAGTCTGTTTTTGCTTGACAGTAATCTGGTTAAGTCTGGTTCCTAAACTCACCTCCTGCATGCATCTTATATATAAACAACATGGGGACTTCCTGTAAAAAGCCCGCTGTCTCTGTACACCACAATGTGGTTGATGGAGAAATGAGCAAGCGACCAGACGCCGTCCTCTACTTTGTCAGAGGAAGTTGCACCTCTAAATCGGAGCAATTTTCACACAAGAACCACAAACACAAACGGTCTTGTGTTAACGACACGCACCCAATGCTTTAAAGGAAATATGGAGGTCTAAAGGCAGCAGTGTTGGTGGAAGGATCATTGTAGGTCAACTTAAATATGGTGGTGTACGGCTTCAGTGGGCCTTAGCATTGGGCGATAAATCAATGTATTGACTTCTTGCACCACATGCAATATATTTGAGCTGTAGTTGAATTAAAGCACTGCTTCAAAGGAATCTTATTGATCTTTCAGATTTGGTGATGGCACTTTAGTGGATTCTCTAAACTTGAAACTAGACCCTATAAATTTATGAAATCCAAGACATTCTTTGTCTGACGTCATGGCGTCCACATTTCTTTGCAACTCAACGGCAATTTTTAGGGTTAAGGTTTTTCCGAATATTATTACAAGAAAAAGAAAAGGAAAGGACTGCAAGTTTTAGGACACAATCATGTTTTACATATGGCAAATACCTGGAAAAAATGCTTAAAATGAGACAAGCTGCAGGAATGCAAACTGTTAATTTGAGAGGAATAAAACACTTTATGTATATTTAAGTTAAATGTGCTAAAATTATTGTATCCACATTAATGTTGTTCATTAACATTCCTTGGGTGAAATGTTTCATGTTTCTAATTGGAGCCATTTATTTAAACTGGTCCAGCAGAGAGTAAAAGCACAGGGGCAATAAATAACATCCACATTATGTAAATGCCCCAACAGGTTGTGACAGTGAAACCTAAAGCAGCTTATTGGGATTTAGCCACCGTTAATTTACATCTTTACACCTGCGCTTATTATGGTATATCTACTATGGAAAAAGACTTACTCTTAAGTTCTAGTTTATTTAAACGTATATTTGTTATTTAATAAAAATAAATAAATATAAACAACAACAATTTTAAGTCACCAACTGTTGAAGCAACGACTAAAATGCGTTGCAGTGCAGCACCCATCAGACAGAGGGCGCCAGAGGTGTTGGTGGTGACAGAAGCCTTTCATCCCAGGCGACACCGCTTCGTAGAAATTCCCCGCTCTGCTAGCAATGACATCAGCGTCTCCTCCCACCAACCAGGCTGCAGGCCTGCTGCATGCAGAGATCCTCTATGTATGGGAAGATGTTCCATTCTGCAGTCTGTGGTTGAACACCAGTAGACCTGCAAGCAGCAGGACTGGCCTCCAGGCTACAACTTTTCACTAGTGTAACTAGTTGAAATAACCGTAGCCAAATTATTTTTTTCTCATGAGAATAAATCAGACTGGATCACATTTTATGACTATACCTACTACACTACGGACATGGATGCACCCTACTTCTTTACATCCTCACTGCACAGCTGCTATCTTCAACTGTTAACCTACAGGTCAGGAGATCTGCAGTTACTTCCACCCTTTTTTATTCTGACATTAGCCTTACATTTGGTTGTTTCAGATTGTTATGTTTATGTCTGAGTCTGCTCAAGGTCTGCTAACACATTCCTATTTACTCTGTTAACACCTCGGGGTTATATATGGTGACTCAGTGCCATCCTCAATTAGAGCTAAAATGCTAATCAGTCCGTTGTCTGACTCATGACATTTGCTGCTTCCTGTTTAAAGATGCGCTGCTTTTACTTGTTTTATATGGCAGTAAGCTGAATCTATTTGAAGTCGGAACTGCTTGACAGTCAAAGTGGGTGTGTTACTTATTTGCTTGTGTGAGACAATTATTAGGGAAATAACCAGGCAAACAGTTAACAATGGAAATAGTCACTGATTGCCTTTCCTAACTTTACCTTCCTGTACATTTGCAGTTTTTCATTAAAGTGTCCATTCATGTCCTCCTGGGGACAACAGCAGGAAAAAAATTGAATCCTGAGTTCTAAAGTGTAGACTTCAGACATTCAGGTAGAACTAAGAAATTTATAAAGTCAAAAACTGCTCAAGTTTTTCATCAATAAGTTGCATTTGAGCATTCAACAAAGAGGAGAAACCTCTAACGATACATAATACCTGGAGTTATACACATGGAGCAATGGGACAACATACACAAAGAGCCTTCGGGTCTGACTAAATTATTAACACCTAAAGGCTATTCACGGGTTCAGGTCACATATAGAATAGCAGTGACAGATGAGCACTCAAGACTTGTCACCTTATTGGTCATACTTCCTGAATTTAAAATAGTTATATCTCCAATATTTCTCTCCAATAAGCCGTTGGTTGTATACTATACATGCTACATAATTTGTACTAAACAGGGGTTCCTAGTCAGATTTTAGCCATGCGGTGCGTTGCCGTGCGGGAAAATCGCATCTAGTGGACACATACCTTTAGATCTGCACCGCTCGCCGCCATGTTGTTTGTGTATCAAGCGCGGGGGGGAGGGGGGCGCGCACTCTGAACTACGGGAGCCCAGCAGGCAGGCGTTGGTGGCGGATGTTGATGAGAAAATCGATTTTCATTAAAACAAATCGACATTGAGTACAAAGTCGAATTAATCGATAAAATTGATTTATCGCCCAGCCCTTATGGATATACACATTGTTATGTGCAGATATGATACTTTTACTTTACATTTTGTTGCTGTCACTGCAATCATGCTGATGGCCTTTAAACATTTTTTTAACAGTTTTTATTTTTATCGCCATTCACACCCTTGCAGAGGTGCTAGACTGTCTTGCTTTTCTTCCTGTTTTGCTGCTTTACGCTTTGCAAATCCTCAAAAACAAGAAGCTACGTTAATCTTTTGAGGTTTGCTCTTACTAAGTAGTAGTTTCGTAACAAAGCTTGCTGGTTTTAGTCTTGACATTCATATTTGATTGGATAAGATGTAGCAGGAGATCCCAAATTCTGCCTGTAACAGCGTTTCTGGAAATATTATCAGAGTGGGCTCTCTTTTCTTTCGCTCATCTCTGCTGTGGAGCAGCTCCAGCAGCCCCGCCTCCTCACCAGTCAGCCCTGCAGTTCGGCCCTCTGATTGGCTGACCCAGATGTCCGTCAGGGGGGATAATCCGCGTTGGGGCAGGCTGCTGACGGTTTGCGGCGTTGAGCTGAGCTGAGCGGGGCTGCTGGAGGGAAGCAGCGCATTTAAAAACCGCCCAGGGAAGAAGACACCGCTTTTACGAGCTGAGTTTAGTATATTTTTTTTTTGCCGCTTGCCTCCTTCACCTCCTCGGCCCGGATCGACTCTGGTCGCTGCACGATGACCCGGTAGGGTGGAAAGCTGCACCGGCTCACCTGAAACAAGTGGACACGTTTTCTCCTGAAGCCTACTCCGGACTCTGTGACTTTTTAAATTTCATTTAATCTTATGCCGTGTTGGATTGCTGCTGCTGCTCTTCTCTGAAACACTCCTGCTGGTGTCAACCTGTGCGTAAAAATCCAGAAAATCAAGGAAAAGCGAGGTTATGTAGGTGGACGTTTCTCTTGGATTCACCTCCGCCCTGTTGTTTACATGCTGTAATTGGGTTTTCCATCATTTCCAGCAGCAGCAGCAGCAGTAGTCATAGTAGTAGCACAGGTTTTCTCCCTCCTCTTCTTCATCTTCTTCCTCCTTCCTCCTCGTGCTGGAGCAGAAGATGGGATTACCTGCCCTGGAGTTCAGTGACTGCTACCTGGACAGCCCTCAGTTCAGGGAGAGACTCAAGTCTCATGAACTGGAGCTGGACAAGACCAACAAGTTTATCAAGGAGCTGATCAAAGATGGAAAGGCTCTGATCCAGGCTTTGAAAAGTAAGTAAAGGCGGAGATGCTGCTCATATATGAGGAAGCATGTGATTTCTGTGCATGTGGGTTTGACAGAAAGCATTAAAAAGGTGTGCGTGTGTGTGTGTGTCTGAAGGTGATATCTGCAGCTCTGGGAGTCTTATCTGTTTCATTGGAGTCATATGAAAACCTCACACTGCACTATGTGTGTGTTGCTGATAAAAGCACCTAACAGAAGCAGGCGGGTGGATGTGACTGAGCAGTGCATAGTGTCCTCTCCAGCTGTCCACACCTTTGTTCCCATCGGTTTACATTAGGAGGTATTTAGATGGGTGCTGGCATTTAGGTGAAAGTGTTTCAGGCTTTGATGTTGCTCTCTGTTGATAAGAGGGTGAATTATGTGACTCTGATAGCGAAAACCGCGATTCTACATTACAGTCATGCTTCATTTTGTGTGTGATTAATCTTGAGTTTAGGTTTAAGGCCGGGAGTCATAATATTTGGGTGTAAAATAGACTTTAAAGGTCATATATGTTTGGCTCTCATTGTGCTACTGCACCCATAGTTACAAAAACAATGTTCAGGAAGAAGTTAATATAAACATGACTTATACAAGCAAGTGGGTGAAAAAAAGAGCATACTTGAAATATACATTTCACACTAGCTGCTTTCTTGCCTAATGTTCATTCTTTTAAAGCTGTTCTACTCTGGCTAACTGAATTTGAATGAAACAAAATTTATAAGGGTCAATATATAATTGAGGGACGTTTGAAGTCCATGGGATATAGCTTACATACATTTTTATTGAAAGTAAAAAAACTAATCTTTTTTATGTTCATCATGATCATGTATTTACAAATTCCGGAAGTATTTATTATGGAAACAATCACTCATTAATAAAATATGACTGGATATCACTAAAATGTCAACTAAATAACCGTCCGAATTTAATAACAACCACTTTCAAATTAGCTAAACAATAATAAAATGAGCTTATTCACAAATAGTTTTGATTGTGTTCTTTTTATTGAGATAATCATGACAGATACTCCCTTTTTGGCAATATATCAAACTTTATATGGAAAATAACTAATTGTATCTGTGTCTGAGAAATCACTTTCAGCTAAGTTACCCATTACAAAAACACCTCTCAAGGAAGTGTGTTAATTCCAGATCACATGACCTGCTCCACATGATGTCATTTCCTCCTAAAGAAAAGACTGGCAAGACTCCAAGGCTTTCTGAGTTATTTAATATAAAGTAGTGTGTGAGTCAAGTGTGGATTTATGGCATGTCAACAGGTTTACTACAATATCTTCATAAACAACTTTCAATTTCAAGTTTACTCGATTGTATATATAATATTTAGAAGAATCTTTCTGTAAAAATACCATGTGGTGTTTGGTTATAGGCGACCATGTTGATTTTAGGCCTGAAAACAGCAGTGATGTCAACTATGTTAAATAAAGTCCTGCAATTATATATTGACCTATAATATTCAAGTGGTCATCTTGCCAACTCAAAAACCCAACAAAAAAACCCCTTTTAATTGATTTCCAACTGTAACTTTTTGAACAATTTACTTTTTGTTCATTGTTTGATAAATGATGTATTTGTAAAACAGCATAATTTTATGGTCACATATTGCAAAAGGCCTAATTACTATTTACAAAAATACAGATTGTTGATGTGGGCATTATGGACAGTATAGGCTTTTTTTTTTTTTTGGTCGACATGCAAATTGATGATTTTTGTATTTTACTAGATATCAATTTACCAACACATAGGAAATCTCTAGCATTACTGCTGACATTTTAAATCATTATCAAATAGACTAATCTTAGAATGTTATAGAAAGAGACCAACAATTCCCCCTTGAGCCAGCACCAGGCGACAGTAGGGAGAAAAAACTCGATTTATGCTCCATTTGAAACCTTTTAACAGGAATAAAGCTCAGACAGAACCAGACTGGGAGTGGGTGGCCATCTGTCTTGACTGGTTGGGGACAGAGAGAAAAGAAGTAAGCAGCAGCAAACAGTAAACACTGAGCAGGTTGGTGGCGGATCGGAAACACGCAGCTCCGAAGCCAGAGATATCTGCAGACAGCAACAAACAGAGAGAAACATGCAATAATGGGATATAAATACATGAAGTGAAGGAGAGGAGGGTTCCTTAGCAGCCTGGGCCTGTAGCAGCATAACTAAAAGACAACTAAAGGAACGTTTTAAGTTTAATCTTAAAAGTAGGGATGGCGTCTGACTTCTGAACCAAAACTGGAAGGTGGTTCCAAAGAGTCTGATAGCTAAAGGCTTGTGTGCCATTCTGCTTTTGGAAACTTTAGAAACCACATGTAAGCAGAACAAAATGGTCTTTTGGGGTAATATGCTGTGATGAAAGTCTTAAGGTGAAGAGCTAAGAGATATTTTCGGATAAGTTAAAAAATATTCAGAGTGCTGGATCTCCTGTTATCTTCAGGTAGCGTGCTTCACAATTTAGGTGTGTAATTGAGAAATCCTGCAGGCCCGATTTTCTTTTGACTATTGCTGGGAACCTTCAGAAGAGCAGCCGCAAATGATCGCAATGTTCTTAAAGGCTTATAGTTGTTGAGCTATTGAGTGCTTTGTATACAAGGTGGAGGACCCTGAAGTCATTTCTAAATGTCAGTAGAATCCATCGTAGAGCAGCTAAGTGGACTGATGTACTCTCTCCCTTTTGTTTTGGTTTGTAGTCTGGCTGCACAATTCTGGATGAGCTGAAGTGTAAGAGTACATTACAGTAATTGAGCTGTCTTGAAATAAAGCCATGGATGTGCTTCTTTTTTATTTTTTAATGGCGGTACTTTAGATATATTTTTAAGGTGGCAAAGTGATGTTATCATCGTAGCAATAGAAAAATATATTTTGTTGGCAAAATGTATAGTGAGAACAGTAAAGGACCCAGGCAGGTTCCTTGTAGAACTCCAAAGCAGTTGTCAAGATTATCTTAAATTGTTCTCCCTTTGACGTGTGTTTTGTACTAGTTTGTCACAGAAAGACTGACCAAGTTTTCAAGATGATAGATTAAAATGTAGTAATTAATCATTACGTCCAAGAGTACAAGTTAAAAGATATTTTCATTCTAGCGTCATTCCGTGTCAACTCAGCGATGGTGATTGCTTGACCATCTCAGATCTGGTGAAGCTTTGTAGGAATGATCTTTGGTGTCTGAAACTGACATCTGCGCATTTTTAGCTGAAATTCCAATATTTTCATTCAGAAATTTTCAATAAATTGTTGGAAAATGAAAAAAATGCCACTTTCAGATGTCTGTGTCTCTTGAAGTATATGTTCTAGAGTCTTCACATGTTCAGGAGATGTTCAGAAGTTTCTGGTGAATGGTGCAAGCACCAGCAAACAAGCCTCGGTTTGGTGCTTAAGACCTCTTAGAATCAGGATTTGTTCAAAAATTGCAAATAAAGTGCATTTTCAAAAAAAAGAAAAGAAATAGAAAGTATATCTTTGATACACAGGATCTATTTGATCAATTTTACCGTGAGAATGATATCTGAATGACATTACCAATGCATAGAAAACATTCATTGTTAGTAAAAATGGGAGTTATGGCCAGTAAATTGACACAGGTTAATTAATTTCCTAACGGCAAGATGGACATCTTGAATCATGGGTAGGCTAAAAAGACCTACCTCCCCCACCTCAACTCTTGCTGAATTGACATGGGATAACCCTCTGGTTAAATCTGGGATTGCTGATTTATTATTTTTTTAATAGATGCCCTTTCACTGGGCTACTTTCTTTAAGAAAGGCATTTGTTTGAAAGGAAACAACCTCATCGTGTGTCTTGCTAATAAAAGGAAGGCTGGATATTGACCTACAGCTGCTCAGGCAACATGCACACTCCTGGCTTGGTCTGCTTTTGTGGTGCTGGGAATCAAATTCCTCCAGACATCCTGTTTATTGACGAAATGTCAATCCCTGCGTATCACCACTGCAAAGCTGTTTTGAAAGAATCTGGGAAAATGGCAGTTTGTGAGTGATGTTTTAGTAATCTGGCAGACATTACCCGAAACACTGTCTTGAAAAAAATGCTGCAGGTACAAGGTCAGTGCATGAGGTGGAGGAGCTGCATTCGTCTCGCAAAGTTCAGCCATCGTAATACAAGTGGATTTTCCCATGGTGACATCTGTTTAGCAGATATTACTCTGGTTATGTGTTGACCTCAGCAGTGGTACTGGCTCTAATTGTGGTTATTTTGTTATTGAAGAAAACTGCAAATTCTTCACATTTGTTTTGTGGAGACCTGCGGGATGTGGGGGTAGTAATACTGAACAGCTGGTCGACAGTGGAGAGTAATTTCATATTCTGCAGTTCAGTTAACCTCTTTTTAGTCTTAAGTGTCAACGAAAGAACAGTCACATGGGCATGGCTTAACTGATGCCATATTTGTAGGAAACTCTGCATCAGTTTTGCCATCTAGAAGTCTTCTGTGGATGAAAAAAAAATCTGTTTTGTCTTTATGTAGACTCTGGTGGCATCAAAAACAGACAGTATTCAAAAATAGGCAACTTGAGCATTAGGACATTAGCAGTATTCAGCACTGTTGCTTCATTTACATGTTGGGTAAGTTCAAAGTTCCATAGCTTTGGGTCTATTTTTAAAATGAATATGAATGTTTAAGTCTCTGTTCAGGATTAATCCACTATATCTAGTAAAACCAAGTCAAGATAGTTTGGAGTATTCCCACAGAAACAGTGATAAATGTTTTGGTGTTTGATGTAATGTAATAGAAAGCACTGATAGCTCTGCTTTGAGCTCACGAGGAAGATTCAAGTGATGAGAATTCGCCAGAGTCAGTGGGAATCTACACACTGCCTTCCTGTTTTGTCTGACAGACTGATACAAGTTGTTTGGAGGACAAATCTCAGCCAGTGCTGCTACACCAGTAATACTGCTTTCTATGTCGAAGCTATAAACCCTAATGTGTGAGATTATTCTAATTTCCAGTAGGGTTGTGCACTTTTCTGTTGGAGTGGAGGTTAGCTGAAGAAATTTGTCGGTGAAGCCACGTAGAACTCATTTCCTGCAGGTAGTGCATTAATCCCACTGCTCATATCCAGAACCTGAACTTTCCACCCCGGTAAATGATCAGCTGTGCCTTTAAAAGCCAACCAGCTCAGCTCTCTGCCACCACAAAGCTCTGGTCAGCTGATGTGCAGCGATGAAGACAATTCTGCTTTTGTCCGTTAGTGAGATCTAGAAATCAAACTGATTCACTGAGGGCAGGATGAGAGCGGGAGAGCCATCTGCTTGTTTTGTGCCATTGTAGCAGCCTCACAAAGTCAGCAAATTTCTCCAGTTAATCTTTTTATACCTGTACTGTGCAGCGTTTGTGCTTTTGAATCAGTTGCAGCAGGTCTCTAATTTCTAACAGCGCTGTTGAGATGTCGGTGCTGCTGCACTATAAATCTTGTGCGGTGCATCTTTCAACACACTTCCATCTCCTCTGCGTTTCTTAGGGCATCGAGGGGGATGTGCAACAGCCCTGGGAAGCCCCTAAAGTTTTGTTAGTTGCTAATTGCTGCTGGAGGAGGTTTGCCTTAAGGCTTGTGACAGCTTTCAGTTGTGTTTTTGTTGTAATGACTACATACATTTTTAACCACAGAAGGAGAAAGTGAAACATTTATAGTCACCATGTGCCATGATGCTCAGAACTTACATGTGCTGTTGTAGATTTCCTGTTCACACATCTGTCTTTGAATTTTCAACAGTGTCAGCTTGTGTAGGGGTTGTGATCTGAAACTGTTGGAGTGATACAAATTTGGCTGTTGTCAAAGAGGTTTCGATTAGGGATGTCCGATGTTGGCTTTTTTGCCAAGAACCAATATGCCGATATTGTCCAACTCTCAATTTCTGATTCTAATATCAACTGATATTGATATATGAGCCATATAACTAATTTTAGGTAACATCACATATCTCCTGTCATGGAATTAACACATCATGCCTAATTTTATTGTGATGCCCCATTGGATGCATTCTCAAATGCTACAAGGCTTTCCAAATGTTAACATTGTCTGTGCAAAATAAGAAACTACTTCAACTTAAGTTATGGAAAAAATGCCATATTTATGCCATTAAAAAAAAAAAATACTCAAACAACAGTTCACACTGTCCCTCCCTCCCTCCCTTTATGAGTCTGGTACATGCCGGTGAAATCCAGGCATTATTGTATCGGTTTTCATGATAGGCAAAAAAATCCCCGATAACGATGTTGACTGATATCACATTTTTATGCCAATATCGGGCGAATATTATTGGACATCCCTAGTTCAGCTACTTTTTTGCATTAAGGTGAATGTGTTTTTGATTGATTCATGACAAGTACGTTGCTTTTTCTGGTGTTTCATTGTTAATTTCAACACTTCTGTCATTTGAAAGTTACAGTGCAACAGGATTTTCTTCATATTCCGCCTTTCAACAAATAGTCCCCATTGCTTCACTTTCTCTTTTAGTTAACCAATAAGTGCAGCCAATTAACATTAACAGTGACTGGATATATAAAAATTTGGTCTACAGAAGCTGAACAGTTAAAAATGAATAAAAGGCACATTCAAAAGTCCTTTTTGCGTGTATGGGAGCTGATAAGACGCTGATGTATCTTTTTATAAGCTAGTATCAATGGATATTATCGGCCTTTCTTATTGTTTTCTTTCTTTCTACATGTTTTAAAAAGCAATTATTCATTATTTTTCCGATAGAAGATCGTTTCAGTCAGAAATGCTTTCTCCCCTTTTGCAAATTTACAGCAGCTCCATCCTGTTTGCAGGTGTCAAACTGGTTTCTGTTGCAATTACAGATGTAGAAACTTTCAGACCGATGCCTGTACACATGCACGCACACAGGCTCTATTGCGGTATAGAATCTGAAAACCACAAAGTCTCCCTTCAATGAGTGCTTTTGAAACGTACACAAACTTAAACGCTAGATGCATACGCATGTAAACACATACACATAGATGCACGCACAGGCACAAATGCATGTGTGTTAGCCAGATGTCATCTAAGGGCAGGCCTAGCTTGTCATTACAGAGGCTGCAGAAATGTTTGGTTCTATGCTCCACCTCCAACATGACATAGCTCAATCAGCCAAACAAACCCTAATTACCAGCTGGGCATTCCCTGGCGCTCTAAAGGAAACGAGACACCGTGTTTAGACAATTTATATGACACCGACACATGATGTTGCCATGTTTTCAGCTGAAAGTGTGTCACTTGGCTCAGCACAGTATGATCGACTAAGAGTGTCTGAATTCTGATGTTTGTTTTGTTGCTTTTGTTTAGTATTTCTTTACTATATATTATATTTTCACACTGTAATGGTACAGAAATGTCATCAAGTAATGACATGATGAAAACCATTTTCTATTATAGCATTACATTGTTGTAATATTGGATTCTACCCATGTATGCTGTATATTATCAGCAAGTTGTGATTATTTGTGCCTATTGTGTTGTATGTTTGGATGGTCTGAATGGTCTTTCAGATACTTTTTCAACTGGCTACAGAATCCATTTTTGGTAACATCATGGCTTGTAACTCATATTTGTAATTTATGGAACATTATGGACATGAAATTTAGCACAAAGCAACTGAGTAAAACAAAACAAAACAAAACAAAACAGATCAGCCAAGTTTACAAACTGCTTTAACAAAAGTTGTACAACTTGGGCTAAATTTTTTAAACCCTGTTTCATTTTCAACCTGTTTCTACCTTTTTCAAATCAACTGCAGATATTTCAACAAAAAGGCATGTACATTTGGTCTGAATTACCTGAGAGTTACAGTCTGTGCTGTACAGTACTGTGCTTCTTTTCTAAATACCATCATGCCGATGGTGTGTGTATATATTTTGTATATACACGCTCATACTGCTTACGCTGCTTTGCTTATCCTTCTTTTTCGTACATTTCCAGAGTTACTAATGTTTTTTTCTGAGAGTCTTGTTACCATTACGACATTGCATCATCATTCACGTACTGTATGTGGTTTAAAGTGAGCCGTCTGAGTGTATGTATTCCCTGATTCACTGCTCAGTGATACAGATACGAAGGTGTGGATGGTGGATGACTTATTGATAGTAAAGGCGTCAAAAAGATGCCTGTCTCTGGCTTAGTTTGGACATAAATGGTTAAATAGTAACAGTTTTAGCTTTATATGATGGTCATGATGGACGGACCAGATTTAGCCAATAAAACTATGTCTGTAGATGTTGTGCCTTTGGAGAAATAGTTAAGATTTTTATACCCATCGCCCAGAACTAAATTTACTCTCCAAGAACTAACGCTATATGAAAATGACATGGTAAACCTGAAATGATTACTGGCCTTAAAAAGTACAGTGTGTGTAAATGCTCCGAGGGCTTGACCCTAAAAGCAAACATGTTGCTCAGGCATGTGCACTCCGTCATATGCTGCCTGTTACTGGTTAAAAGCAGCCCTCCACCCATTAGCGCCTTCATGATAATGGCTTCATTTTCAGGCATTTACTCCGGCTTCAAATTGAACCTTTTAACTGCCCCTTTGCAACCTCATAAACAAGCCGCCAGCTAACTGAGGGCTTGTGTGTGTAAACGTCCCAGACAAGGAAGAAGCGGGAATTCCCTGCAATGCGCCTTTGCAAATGTCCATCTTCTTCTCTCTTTACCTTCTGTCTTTGTTTTTCTGGAACCACCCACTGTGCCGTTGGTGAGGAACAAGAAGGCCAATAGCAGTCATTCAGTGGCTCAACTGTCAGCCGTGCTGATGGATGAGGGTCAGACGCACACACACAAACGCACAGCACACCATAGCTAATTCTCAATTATAGCAGGAGCCTCTTTTAAAAGGTCCGGAGCCAAAGAAGAGTGTGTGTGCCGGGGGGCAAGAAGAAGAGATGGGGGGGTGGTTGTTACCATCTTTCACAATAGTGTTTAAAAGCTGACATGGCCTTATTTTCGAACTGCCTGTAGACGAGCTTGAGCAGGGCAATTTAGGTTGTGGAAGCAAAAGATGAAAAAGAAAAGAAGCAAGAATGAGGGACAAAGGAGGGAGGTGGGGTCTCCCTCAGTCTGAAGGCATTCCTCTGCATATATCACATCAGAACAAAGATGAGAGAAGGGTCTGTGGGTGTGTTTCGTGTTGTCTGCAGTTATGCTCTAGATCCTACTGTACGTCATGTGTGCTTCCCATTACAAGTACCCTTGTGCTTGCCTTAGATGTGTGTGTTGGTGTGTGTACATTGAACATGCATGTGTGTGTGTTGCCACCGCAGTACAGCGCTGTGGGGGTTGGGGGTCTTCCTCTAGTTATGACGTAGCAATGGAGGAGAGGAAAATTAGGGCACGACTCAGCCCAGCTCTTTTGCTATTGTTGCCTCGTTTTTGTCACAGCAGACAGTCTGAGACGCACAGACACACATTTATAGTCATACTGGATCCTAAGTGCATATATTTAGTCTTAAAAAATGAGAGGAGCATCGACACTCGCGTACAAAATTTTGCAATATCTTGACACAAATTTCTCTCTTGTGTAGCTAATCATTTGTTGCAAAATGCTGGATTTTCTTTTGCAGGAATAAGACTATGCAACTTAAATTATCAGGATGTGTTGAAACACTAAAGCTGTTTATTGGCTGCTGCAACCAAAAAATCATATTTATTCTTTTAGCTGAGTGTGGAAAATGCCCTAATTTTCCAAGCCCAAGGGATTGTCTGGGATTTGCTTGTTTTGTCAGACCAACATTCCAAAACCCAGAAGTGTTTATTTATTCCTTCATTCAGTTATTCAAAAGCACTAAAAAAAAAATAATTATAATAAATGGAGCAAATCCACACTCTGATATTTGAACACATGCATGTCTCCATGTGATCAAATGTCAGTTTGTGATTAGGTAATGCCAGTAAGTTGTGGCTGAGCTCTTTTGTCGTACGTTAGAGTGTCAGCACATTTGAAGTTCTTCAAAGAGCAACAGAAGTGATGCAGGGAAACTCCGTGTCATCAATACGTTACGTTCACCGCAAACATCTCTGTTGGCGAGTGCATTTATAATTAACATCCTCATTAGAATTCTATTGGGATCATATATCAGGTTATCAAATGTATTAAAAATGCACTTCTAAGCTGGCAGATTTGTTACAGAAATGACTTATGTGTACATCTGCAGATTGGAAACTGGCATAAGTTACAACGGCCACCACAGAAGTAGAACTCCAGCCAGCGTGCCTCTTCATCTCATTACTTGAATCTTTGATGTGGAGGTTTAGACTCCAGCTGGACTGAGGCTATTAAATATTTCAGCTGGGGGGACTTATTTGGTTACACTGCCCGGCAATAATACAAGTGACTTAACCCCTCAGTGCACTGTAGTATTACATGTGTTTTCTCTCACTAAATCCCAATGATATGGGATTTATTTTGCTGGTGTGCCACATCTCAGTTTAGGCCCCATACATACATGCACACATGGATGTGACCAAATGATATTTTTCCTTTTCTCTCCGCTAGTTCTGCAGTTGCAGGTGTTCATCTTCCCACATGCAACACCTTGATACATGCACCTAAAGGTTGTGCTTCAGGCAGTTTTCAGATGCATATAAGAAGTCACATAAAATGCACAGTATGTCTTTATTTTAGGCAGAGGCTACAGAGAGCACTGCAGATGTACTCTAAAAGAAGCACTTTGGGAAAAAATTAGAGTCTGACAGTGTTACAGATGAGTAATTCGAGGAACTGAAAGAGGAACTGCAGGTTTGTTCTCTCAAGGTGTTGTTAAAAATGCACATGGGTTATAAGTTCTGATTAAAAATGTCATGGTTTAAGAGAACATGAAACTGAAAAGAAGGAAGTGGCATTCGCACATTTATGCCAGTGTGCTAAAATCAGACTCTTCTGTGCTTTATCATGACTGCTGCATCACCTTTAAAAAACGGAAATGCTTCGTAGCACTTAAAATAAATTAATTGCGGAACTGTACGCGGTGTGTGTTGCGTGCCTTTGCATATGCATCCATGCATAGGTGCAGATGACTCATGTTCTATAGATATATATTAGGTTTTAGAGCTACAGATATTTATATGGGGAATGCTGAGATCATTTGAATTTGTCAAATGTTGGTCGTCTACAGTTTCATACGTCTTTTACTAAAATATTTCTAGTTCAACTTCTTCTGTGTAATGTTATTTTGTCAAATGTGATAGTTATGGAATGCTGCAGCCTCATGAGCTTAATTTGTTAAAGTAGAAACAATGAAATTATTGTTTACCTAAACTTTTTTTTTTACTATATTAATGACATATAAATAGTGACAAACTTCCACAGGGGAATAAATTTTGGGCAATGAAATGTGTATGCCACTTACAACTTTATCCTGACTGCATGTTCCACATGACTGTACTTTTTACTGCTTCAGCTGCATGGAAGAAAAGGACTCTGCTATGTTCATAAACATAATAGAGTCGTAACAGGTAACTTTTATTAAAGCAGACAAAGCCAGCTGTCAGTGGAGTGCAATACGGTCACATGCAATCCAATAAAAACCGAGCTGATTCAAGAATGTTCTTAAATTGAGCTTCAGTTTCTCCTTATTGCTGCAGCTGTTTGCCTTCTTCTCCCTTAGAGATAGAAAGCATTTGGTAAAACCTGAAACCTTGGCAGAAGGGGCTTGCTATAAAAAAAGTACTACTGACACTTCAGGATGAATGCAGTTTAGCTTGCAAGTCATTCTTTTGATGATCACATGACTGTACTCCAAAGATCCTAAAATACAGGAATCAAGGAAGAGAGGAGGGGAATTAAACTTGGAGGAATGCTCTTTTACTTAGTGCCCACTGATACCCGGTTGCTGCTGTTTGGTCATAAAAGAGACAGCTGTGCCTTTCGCAGCTGGTTAAACCCAACTTTTACTGCAGGTGATCATGGAAAGCAAATTGTTTAATTGCAACTGTTTCAACAGCAGATGAAGGGAGGTGAACGACTGTACCTGATGCTCAGAGCTCCTGCAGGATTTTGCACTGTCAGCTCAGTGGATTCAAACCTAATGCCAAGTTTTTCTTCCAAGTTGAAATCCACTACAAACTCAAGCAGGAGAGAAGCAGGATATTAGTTGATCAGAGCCCAGTGCACTTGTTAAAAATAGAGAAAAATGTTTCCATCTATGTGCTATTGGCTGCAAGTCAGAGCTCTTTTTACTGATGATAGTTAAGTTGGAAAATCTGCTCCAAGTTCCTCCAAAACAGCAGGTTAATTATTGAATGCCATTGGACATAGAAGGTTTTTGCTGCCCTGAGGTAAAACAAACTGTCAGAGGAAGACGGGGCGATTTATCGAGGCCTCTGAGCCTCTTACAAGTTAAAGTTATCACTCACTCCTTACCCTGCAGTGTTGAGCTGTCAGATCCAAACTCAGGACGTGTGTGATAATGAGCTTGAAAATCTCAGCCGGCGGTGGAGAAAAGGTGTGGCTCCAAGTCGCTACCTTTTAACAAGAAAACCTTATGCCGCTGCAGAACTCGCTGCCCAGACTTGCAACAGGTGTCATATTAAGCATGAGAAATTTTTACTTTCTGGTGTCTTGTAATGCTACTAGGAACACTTGCAGATGTAATAATGCAGGTGTGGCTTAAATGAGGCAGAAATACACAAATGCATCCACACATGCAGACACGTGTTGTTGATAGAAGCAGCTGTTTTACTTCCTGATCAAGCCTCTGATCAAAATATGTCACAGCTGAAGGAGAGGAGTTAGAAGCTGGAGTTGGTGTCGAAAAAAGTGTTTAAAATCCTGTTTTTAGGCAGATGTGAGTGTTGATCATTTTGTTGTCCATTTTATTGAACTCAAAGGTGGTATGTAACTAAGTACATTTACTCAGTTACAGCAAGGTACAGATTTGGCTTTTCCTGGTATTTCCCTTTTAATGCCAGTTTATTCTGATTCATAATTCATAAACCCAAAGATACTCACTCATATATTCCATTTCAGCACAATTCAGATGCAATCATGACTCAATAACACTGCTACGTATTGAATTTTCCATTCTGACATTTTGACAGCCATGGAAATACTGTTGAAACTGTCGCTCCTTTCCTGTTTCCACATCTCCATTGTTATCACTGTCATTTCTGTATAGCTAAATCAAGCAAGTCTGGGCATATTCCTCTGAAGCCTTCAAGACGCATTCTAGGAAATTTTAAAAAATCACTCATCGATGTGGAAGTAGACAAAAAGGCTTAAAGGTGCACACCAAGAAAAAAAAACAAATGCAGTCAATGTATAATGACTCATCAGGCATTTAAATGTATGAAACAAGCTTAAAATGTTCTTTTAATGCTCACAGATTCAGTATAATAGACAAAGTTCATGTGCTAGGTTTGATCTCAGTAAGTTGTGTGATTGTGGTTAGTGCTTCGAGGCTTTGGATCCAATAGTACACCCTAGAACACACTTCCTCTTTGTTGGATTTCAGGCAAGTTCTATGATCATGACGGAGGATCTGTGAATAACACACACAGTAAACACATTTATTTTTGCGTTGCAGAAAACAAGACTCCATATCAAGATGGTCACTTTTTACGACTTTTATATGGAAAAGGGAACCCGCAGCCTGCTTTTTCACGGCTGTTAAGGACAATCAAGAGTTTGTTTCCACATGAGGAAAGCTCTGTGTGAAAATGCTGTAAAAGTTCTCGAATTTCACGGGATTTTAGAAACATGATGCATGACTATGTTTCATGGAAGTCTGTTGTTCATTTTGAGGCTGTTTTCAGTGAATGATGAAATCAACATTTCAGCCTAAATGTTTTGATTTTATATTCTTGTTATGTTCCTTACCGGTGCAGATATCGCAGCTTGATCAATGCGAGGATCATTCATGAAGGAGTGGTGAAGTATTTTAGACTTTTGTTTTGAATCAGATTGGGATTCAAGACAGTTGACCTTCAGAAAAAAAGTGATTTTGCTCTCTGCTTTTCTCTGCTCTTCCTCTTCCTTCCCCTTTTGCTTTTCCTCTGAGCTGCAGTGATGATAGTTTTATTCTAAACATATTGATCACATTCTCCTTCTCCTTCTCATCCTCCTGTCCCTCCTTATTTCCTTTTGTCAGTCTGATGTGGAAATGGCCGAGCTTCTTCTTTACTCTAGTGTCTCTCAATCTGCCTCCCTCCCTGTAGTAACTCTGCTTTGTGTTATTAAAATAGGATAAGTGCTTGCAGGGAAACCTGACTTGGCCATTATTGGAAATGGCGTAGCGGATGAGTAAAGGAGTGCATATTATTATACGAGGTGCAGGAGGCTCCAACTCTCTCCATCACTCCTATTGTTTCATTTTGTACCACAGCAGTCATGACCGCTTGCCTGGCCAGGTCTTATAAGGCGTTTTGCCAGAGGTTGTGTTATTTTTATGAGACCTAGATATAAGCTGTGATGAAATAATCAAACTAGGCATCAGTCCGGCGCAAACACAGTAGGTTAGTGTGTGACTGAGAAACCTTACTAGACTGTCGATTGCCGGTAACATCTTTGATTGGGAGCGCAGATATTTTCACCCAGTTAGGGTAATGCCTCATTTGCATAGCGCGCTTTTCCAGTGCAAGTGTTGGTTCGTCTCTCATTTACCCATTCACTCAAAGGTTTGGTGTGTAAATGATCCACGCTGCAAGGTGGTAACACTTTACATGTGTCTTTTAGGTTTAGTATCAGTGGAGTTGGCGTTTGAACCCCACTGAATTATTGATTACAGCGCAGTGACCAGAGCCTAGGCGTGGCCTTACTCTAACTCTTGCAGTGCTGTCTTGTGGAGAGTCAGCAGTTTTAGACATGGAGCCACAAGAAAACGCTTACAGAACAAAAAAAAATAACCTTGTAGTACGATGTATTTTATGACAAAAGTGATATTATGGTTTATCTGTTAAGGGTCAGTAGTCTTATCATACTGTATATTTGGAATGAATACAGCAGCAAAAGGTAGATGTGGTGCAAATGTATGCAAAGCCAGTGGAAGTTTCAAGTTTCAAGGCAGCCAGATGGACCCAACATAACTCACTGGAATTCAAACTAAGGTACATTTGTGTTGTGTTTATAAGTTTAAACATAGCTATTGATGTCTATCCTGTTGTTGTAAGTCTTTTGGAGCCCATTTTTATGATTACCAGGCTATATGAAGCGAATAAATCATTAACTGTATTGCCTTGAAAAACAGTAATGAAGAGGTAAAAGAATGGTTCACTTGTAGTTATGGATTATTGCTTGTTTCTGCAGCCTTACAGTGTTTTTTTTTCATCTTTTTTAGGCAGATGTGTTGGATTTTCTGCTTCCACATTTTCTATTCAATTTTTTCAATTCAATTTTATTTATATGGTGCCAATTACAGTCAAATTGTCTCAAGACGCTTTTTAGAACCCATATGCCTGAATCCCAGAGCAAGCCAAAAGGCGACAATGGCAAGGAAAACACCCTTTTCTGGTGTGGTTCACTTGCACTGCTCTCATCAACCCCATTTAGTCTTTTCCAGTACATCAGATTAATGATACCTTTCCACTACCAAATGACAGACAGATAAAGTGACTGGTGCACTATAGTGGAACATCTAGCAGGTGTGGGTTGTAGGATAGTGAACATCAGACTAGACCTTGAACTGGAGTGAACATTGGACTAACAGTGGCCAAGTAGATACAACTACACCTCACATTTAGGGACACCATTTTTAATCATAACATTTTGATTGGATGTGCCCTGGAGCTACAGGAACACTGTCCTAGCCCATTTAGACTTGGATTTGTGAGCTCTGGCAGTCATTAACCATTACAGAAGACGTTGTTATGGTGGCCCTTTACAAGCTAAACGCCCACAATGCTCTCTGCTAGCCAACTCAGAACAACCACAACTAGATACCTCAGCTAATCTACAATACATCTGTCTTACTGGTTAATTGACTTGTAAACTGTTAAATTCTTAACAGATATTAAAAGATTAATTATTGATGATTTTTAGCCCTACTTGAAATACATACAAATGTCACTCTGCGTCTGATGAATGTAGGCAATTATCTGCTGACTTGTAACACGTATGAACATTGTAAAGCATTGCCAGATGAGGACAGCGTATCTGTCAGGTTGATGTGAAGTTTCTTTGCCTAGTGTCAAACAATCAATTGATGTAACTTTATCAACAATAGTCACATTTTACTTGAACATTACTTCAGCATTATAACTTTTACATCTTCTTAGGTTAGTACAGTAAGACAATTGCCAGGACATACTTCCTGCACATGTTTGCCGTAGTGTTTGCTGGTGGAAGGAAGCGTGCTACTGCTCAGCTTCCACCACCTCTTTCTACCTAGTGGAGGGACTTTACATATGTAGCGCAACAAACGCAATGTGTTATCTCAGTGACCCTTTAGTGGTGATTCTGTCTGCACTGTAAGACACAAAAAATACACTTTTAATTCATTGCTGCTCTGTATGTATGAGTGTAAGAGGCAGGGGTGGGCTGAGGGGAAGACTCGTCTCCGTTGCTGCCCAGAGCCAACCCAAACAAACCACAGTCCACTGGCATAGTGAGACAGGGAGTGTGCATGTGTGTATTTAACAGTGTGCGTGTCTGCGTTCAGCTCTCGCCTGTTTTGTCCCGCCTGCTCCTAAAATAACCCCCTGCTAAGAATATTTAATCCCCGGGTTACCGCTCTCTCTTCCCCCGTCTTGCTCTTTATCACACCCTCACACATTTTTGATATGCATAACTCTACAAACACATGCAGGGTAGAATGGGATGGGGTGTCCTGGTGTAAAGCCAGCCTAAACTTGCAGGCTTGCTGGGGGTAATTTGGCAGGTGTGTGTTGATTTACTCCCTGTTTTCATGTGTCTGGTGTCGTCGGGGGGAGGTAAAGTGGTGTTGGCTTGGTCTCATCTCTGGCCTGAGGACTGGAGATTACTATACGATGAGGGAATCTGTATTTGCTACTATGTTTATTTAATTACTTTATTTAGATCTTTCTCAGAATTTGAGCGTTTTCGCTTTATTGTAGTTGAATTTCACATGGGCCTGATCTCATTCTGTTGGGTCAGATTGTGGCGCTGATGGGACTCGGGGTCAGGAGGTTGAGATTTAACACTCAAATGCTGGAGGATTGACATGGTGTAGGTAGGAGAGGATTTAGTTTGGAAGGCAGGAGTTTATGTCCATCTCTGCAGGGAACTACAGCAAACACAGACGGTTTTTAGGCCAACTTGTGGTTGATGCTGCTAGCAGAGGGTGGGGCCTTAAGCTGGAGGACCGATAGTATTTTTGTATTTAGAGTATTTCACTCATCTTTGCAAAGGTTTTGAATGTGTAAGCCAGGATGAGATCAAGGATTAGTTTGGGTAGACTGCGCTTCTGCAAAGAGTTGGCTGACTAGTGAGCTCATGAGGCGTGATGATGCTCAATAAAGCAACCATTGAAGGCTGTACTTGAGGTGGGCGACCTGCAGGCATCAAGGTCATCTGTGACCTGCAACCTGAAGCTGCGATCAATAAGCGTCTCTGCGCTGATAGCTCTGCTGACAAGATTCAGGAAGACAGGAAGGGAGGCTTATCAAGATATCTGGAACAGGAAAACACATGAGTGTGTGTGCTTATTATTTACCCTAACAGTAGCTGATTATTGCTATGTAAGTTCAGTTTCATTTTGTAGTTGATCACAATTTAATTTGCAAACACACAATAATTGAATTGGATTATTTTAAGAGGTCTTTCCTTTTTTAAACTGAGCATCTAATGATGCAATATATAGGCTATATATGATTTTTATTAGTGATTTTGGCCTATATGAATACATTTCACTTGTGTTCCTTCTAAGGAAATAAATAAAAATGATGGCTGCTTGAATATGCAATTCTACTCGGAAATGATACCAACCTGCTCTGAGTTATTATCCACATTCAGCTCTATCATTGATAACAGCTCTGTGAGTGGAATTCAAGGCCAAGTTGAAATTGAAGTCAAAGAAGACTCACTCGTCTGTATAGCTGTGTTTTGTCTGTTTGCTCAACTGGCTCAGTTTGCTCCCGGTAATTGTTTGCCTGACCTACAATAGATCATTGAGCTGAATAAGCGATGTCTCTCTTAGTCTCATTAGGCATAAATAGTACACTAATGGTGCTTTTTTTGCTGTGTATTGACAAACAGACATTGGAAATGGGCAGATATACACAATAATCTTGGTGCAAGTTGTTTTCATTGTCACTCCAGTTTTTTGTTGAAATCTTATTTCTTTCCCCACATTGACTTAAAACACCCTCGAAAGTGAATTTTGTCAGTCTACATATAAAAGTGACTAACTACCCTTAAATCAGTAGGGTGTCTTGTGACTATATTTGGTGATTAATGGCTGATTTGTTTTTTTATTTTACAAAGCAGTGAAATACTAGATGACTCAAACATTTCAGTTTGAACTTTACTTTGATTTTGACACTCATTATATTGCGGTGTCACCATGTCTTGTGCTGACGCAGAAAGCTGGACTAACTTGTCAGTTTCTCATTACTGTGACAGATGACTTGCTTTATCCAGTAAAACACTTATTTCTTATTAGGTTGGGAGTTTGCACAGACTAAATTATTTTCTCCTCTAAATTAGGCCCTTATATAACTTGACACAATCTTTCCAAAAGTGATTTTGGAAAGATTGAGATTTGATTTTTTTTTTGTTGTGGCTTCTCCGTGAAGAGGAAAATGAGGGCAAATGCCAAACAAGGCTCTGAGATAATGTAAATAATTATAACAAGGGGAGTAAGAAGAGGAAATCAAAAGGCATTTATATAACAATTACATCATTTATTCATTCTTTTTAAATGATGTGGCAGCTTAACATATACAGTTGGTTAATTTGCACAGGGAAGAGTAGTGCAGTAAAGCTTTACCATCACGTTTGCTACGTGCATCTGCCAAAGAAAATAAAAATGTATTTTCCAAATAGGAGATCACATTGAGAGACGTTCAGTGAAAATCAAAAGCTGACCACAGGAACTCTGTGGAGGATCATATGGTGATAAAAGCAAATTTTCTGGCCCAGAACTTAAGCACCAAAAACCACAATAATGTAAAGCTCATTTGTCTCGCTGTACGCTGTAGGTCCCACGAAGTCAGTTTCCCATCTACTGTCAATGGACCATCACATGCTGGACACTTTGTGTGATCTGTGGCTAATTGGACTTATTCCAGGTTCTCTAAGCGGCTATTGATTTGACTGTTTGAAACCAAATGAACAACATGTTAAAATGGCAAATTGAGTGGAATTTCCCTTTCAGCTTGACCGTAAACCAGCCCTCTGCCTTATTTGTAGGCTGAGTATCCATTTCCTGGTTGACACCAAAGATTTAAATTGAGATTATAGCCTCCATTTAAAAAACTAAATTTCTTTTCTGCTCGATTAATTTTGAGATTTGTTTCGTGGTTTCTTTATAATGGGCTTCTGCAGCAATACGTACCATTTTCACACAGTTATAAGTGATAACGTAGACTGAGCTTTATTAAAGTTGCAGTCTTCAACTCTTGTGTATTATATACATGCATAGCTTGCAGGTTATTATAATTATCAATCTGTGAGCCTAAATCCTGAAGCTTTCTGATTAGCCTGAACTTGGTTTTTCACACTGGTTTGGGGTCTGCAACAACATTTACTCTGAAGTTAGATTAGTTCACAGCTGCTGCAGGACAAAGGTGTGATGTCCTGCTACATTGCTCACTTCCAGCACACACTAAGGTCACACAGGTCTGCAGGTTTTCTTGCAGAAAGCAAACAAGTCTTGTTTGGTACAGTATAGCATTTTATGAGGCAATAGCAGATTGAAATTCTCTAAAAATTACCAGTTCACTGCTTTTCTTCTTACTTTGATTGTAACAGAATTAACCTGTCAGCTCATGAAGATGTAACAGACATTTGCAGGGCATGGACCAACCTAACCACAGAGAAAAATGTTGGAATTTGAAGTGCACTACTTCGCAGCCTCTAGGTAAAAAGCTGTACTTTGTGTCTTTAAAGTTAGACTCCTAGTTGAGAATTCTGTGCGAGTGTACATTAGCAGAGTGGCAGTTTGTGGCTTTGAACCTCCAGCCCCGTTGTCTGTCGTGTTTGTCTCATCTCCGTCACGTTGGCCTCAGAGGAAGAACTTAAACTGACAAGCCGCTCGGCCGCACATCCCCCCGGCTGCTGTGATCCATCCTGACAGAGAGAAACAGGATGAAGAGGGGGAAAGAGAGAGAGAGAGAGAGAGAGAGACAGAGAGAGAGTAATGGCTTCAATAACAAAAGACTGTAGCAGACTGGAGGACAGAACATGCGCTATATCTGTGCTATCTGTGAAGGCCAGTGAACTATGCGTGTCTGTGGTTGGACGCTAATAAAGCGTATGATGGTGCCTCCAGGGCTGCTTTTAGCTTCCTACTGAGATCGAGACGATTGGAAAGAGGGGGTGGCCTTGGCATTTTCTGTAATAAATCATATGTGTATAGACATCTGCTGATGTATGAGGCAAGCCAATTAGTATTATTATGTGTTTAGTCTTTCTAGTCTGTATTTGTTTTATTTTTGCCAGTTTTTTTCTTTCTGGTCTAAAACTATTCAGTGGTTACTGATCATGTGTTCTGATAGAAGATTATTTTTCATCAGAAAACTGGTTTGATTACTAAACATGTCTGAGAATTATAGAGCCAGATTTATGGACCATTTTCAGTGGTTTGAAAGTCACATACTCCAATATTTCATACAGATTTCTTATCAGAGCTATCAGATTGCCAGATCTTCAAAAAGGTCTTAACATCTGTTGAATCATTTAAAGTGTTCTTGAATGAATTTACTCAAAATCACAATTAATGTAGCACTTACCATGTCTTTTTAAAAATTTATTTAATCTTTATGCATCATAAAACTTTGTTCCCCCACACCTTTACTGCTAAGTTCCAAGCTCACTCTCTATATTAAATACATGTTATGTTGTATGAGGGACGCAGTGAGATCTAGGCAGACAGAAACACAGAAATGGAGACACAAAGTGTAAGAAGATGGTGAAGGGTATGAAAGCACAGCATGTGAACTTCTTTGAGACTTGCATAATGGGGTATTCATATGACCACTGTGGTATGTCAAGTGCTTTGAGTGCATGAAGGGAAAACCTGAACTGCCCGTTCCTGCTCTATACATTCTGTCTTCCTTGTGACCAGCCGAGATGACAAAAACGCCTCACCTTGAAAATCCTGCAGTGTCAGATTTACTGTGCATGTAGGTGAGACTAAACCCTTTTGATTCATGGAAGTGAATGTGACTCATTTACTGTCTTTGGCGCTCATACATTACAAGTATTAGTTATACACAAAGGACCTTCAATATGCATTTACAACTTCATTTCTTCTTCTTCTGGCAGTTATGGAGTCATACCATCTACTGTACATATAATACATGTCTACTGACATACTGAATGACTTATTCTGCGCTATTACAGCAACATTCCCATTATTGCCCCATTTCACTATACAAGTAACATAACGTCAGGCACTAAAATCGTGACTTGGCTCTCGGCCTTTCTTAACCTCTCAGCAGCTTGCCCAAGGCTGCAGCAGGTGTTGGAGACAGCTTGCTCACACATGCATGCGTACGCACAGCAGCATGAACTCATGCACGCTGAGACACACACACACACACACACACACACACACAGACACCATTACTTGCAGTATTAGTTTGCCTTGTAGCTAAGGTCATACGCAATTCAGCACATTTACAAATGAGTTTTGACACCCTGAGTTTTCTTCTTGCTAATGCAGAGATGGACATTAGGAAACGTGTGCTGAAGGGGGCATATTTGACACTTAAATCTTGGTGAACTAATAGGATTAGCCTGATAACCTAGTAACATCTTGACAGGAGAGGTTCAGTCGGGAGAATGAAGGATTAATAGGAGGACGAGAGAAGGGAGATTATAGCTTGGAGGTGCTTGGGGTTTGGCTTGCTAAAGGTTGAGGTCTTGAGTGCTGGTGATGGTGGGGGTCGGTTGGGGGTTGGTTGGGAAAGACTTCGAGGCCTATTCATGGAGCCGAAAGAATATTAATTTAAATGCATATTTCTCTGCCTCTAGGGAAGGAGAAAGAGGTAGCAAGCTGGAGTGAGAGAGAGAGAGGGAGTGTGGCTCATAAAGACTTTTCAGAGGTAGACTAGTAGGCTAGACTCCACATCCAGAGAGAGATCAAAGTACAATTTCTTTTTGATTCCTCCTCCTGGATTCTGTTTGAAGATAGATTTCTCTGAAAACCTTGGATACCTCCAGAAAACTCTCTGCTGCCATGGCACGTAAAAGGCAGCGAGGTGAGAGGAGGAGGGGGCATGGCTGCTACCAGGCTGAATGTCAGACAACGTTGGATGAACAACAAGATGACTTCTCTGCCTCTAGTCAGTGGACAACTGGTCCTTGGCCAAGGTGAAGGTTGCCATGTGGTGGCCATTCAGGCTGTGTATGTGTTCACTGGCTCAGAAAAATTGAATGGGATCCTACAGTTTTCTTTTTTGCTTAGAGCAAAGAATTAAGGCCATGTTCTCTTAAGTGTGACACAGGAGCTCTAGGCTTTGCCTTTTGATTTTGTTGCCACTGTTTATGAGTTTGTCCTCACAAATGTTGAACAAAGAAGCAAACCTAATAGTTAGTGTTGTTGATTTTACTCATTAAAACCCATCTCCGTCTTTTTTTCCCCCCATGAAAGTAATCTTTTGCTGTCATAAAATGGCTTACATGTAACTGTACAAGTCGGGAAGCTGCAGTTCTATGAAGTCCATGCCTCTCTCTCCATGCACACCGAGCACACCAGCTCACCCATGACTCTTGTTATACACTGTACAGCTGCTCTAAGCTACATGGTCGCAAGTTGTAATAATGGAGTAGTTCAGTCCTGCCTGTTTGAACCGGAAACTGATTCAGAAGATGAATAATGATACGGAAAGCCCCACTCTGCAAGGTGTCAAGATTGGTCTTCTTGGTTTGTCACCTTGAAAAACTTCTTTCATTCATGATGTGTTTTCCAGCAAGTACAAAAAGCCCCAGATGGAAATGTCACTGGAAAAGATATCATGTTTCTCCAAAATGCTTTGCTTTATTTCACAATAAAAAATGTAGAACGAATATCTTTGGGGTTTTGACTGTTAGATAAAATGACAAATCAGTTGACGATAATATAAATATTAATATGGAATAAGTTGGAACCTTGTCAGAAAATTATGTAAATCCAGTGACTACATGAGGCCAATTAGTCAGACATCAGTTTTGACTGCTGAATTTGAAAACAGCTAAGAGTTCCAGAGTTCATATGATAAGCTCTAAATAATTACAGCGTATGAAATATTTCCGGTGCTATAATGTCACAAAATGTTCCCATGTCAGGGTTTGGGTTCAGCTTTTCTGGCTGGAAAACAATCTGGATGGAGAACCTACTTCCTCTTCTTGTTCTTGTTTGGCACTTCTTGTTTCAAACTTCCCAGATCTGTGATAAAGAATGTAGGGAGAATGGTCACTATAAGCCTGGGAAAACTTTTCTCTAAATGCTACATGCAGTACATACTGGTGGGGAAGACGTGTTCAAAGTGAATATTTTGATGAAAATAGACCTTCAGTTAATGTTTACTGTAATTATAAATTAATTTGCTTGTTTTTCAAGTAACTGATTCAAGTATTGTCTATTTAATGTCAGAAAATCACAAAAAAATTGCCCATTAAATTTTCCTGGAACCTAAATGATGAAATGTTAAGTTATTTTCTGACCAATAGCATTCAATAAATTTCTTTGTATAACAAAGAACAGCAGTGAAGTTTTATATTGGAGTACTTTCATTTTTAAAAAAAAAAATTGCAGCTTACTTACTAGCTTTCTTTGACGCTTTCAACCACATCTCAGGTCTTTATCAGTAAATGGAGGCTGCTCAGTTGTCCTTGAAATGGTTAAGTTTCAAACATTCATTGTTCTCTCTCTGGTGAGGTTATTGGATGAAAGTTTTGTTCAGAGCAAAAAACTGTTAAGTCAATTGATTATTTTGTCAAAATTAATTTTATCCATCCATCCATCCATCCATCCATCCATTTTCTTCCGCTTATCCGCTGCCCGGTCTCGGAGGTAGCGACGGAGGTTGTTCCAGACGTCCCTCCCCGTATCAACGCTTTCCAGCTCTTCCTGGGGGAAGCGTTCCCAGGCCAGACGAGATATATAATCCCTCTAGCCTTTCGACGTGAAGGAGCAGTGGCTCCATTCCGAGCTCCCTCCAGATGTCCGATGTGCTTCTCACGCTATCTTTAAGGCTGAGCCCAGCCACCCTACAGAGGAAGCTTATTTTGGCCGCTTGTACCTGCGATCTCATTCTTTCGGTCACTACACAGCGCTCATGACCATAGGTGAGGGCTTGAACGTAGATGGACTGCTAAATCGAGAGCTTCGCCTTGCAGCTCAGTTCCCTCTTCACCACGACGGCTCGGTACAATGCCTGCATTACTGCTGCCGCCTGTCCATCTCCAGCTCCATTTTCCCATCACTGGTGAGCAAGATCCAGAGATATTTGAACTCCTTCGCTTGGGGAAGCAATTCCCCTGCCAGTCCGGAGGGAGCAGTCCACCGGTTTCCGGCAGAGAACCATGGCCTCAGACTTGGAGGTGCTGATCCCCGCCGCTTCACACTCGGCTGCAAACCACTCCAATGCATGCTGAAGATCACTTTAAATTAATTTTATGCTGATTGAATAATTAAATAATTGTGATATTTCTAAAATGAATCTTAAGTCTGTGGTTGACTTTTTTTTTTTTAGCTTGTTAGCATCTCATGATCATCCTCAGTGTAGAAACTGCTCATTTGTCATCAAAATATCTGTTAATGCCGAAGTTTGGTCTCCACCACATGATGAAGATGATCTTATTCTTAGGCTTATATGTTTTGTCTAATTTTTTTTCCTTCATGCCACATTAAAAAGTGTACTGGCTTACGTATTCAGAGCCGCACACTAAATTTAATGACCATGTATTACATTGTGAAATCCTCAGTTCACTGCCAGTTTTCAGTATTTAACAAGCCATTATATTTTGGAACTGGAAAAAAAACAACTAGAACATGATGCCTAATGATTACCTGCTTAAAGGGGTTAGGTCAAGCTAATTTGACAACAACCAAAATAAAAAAGATTGTAGTTTCATGCAAGTCAAACAAAGATAACATTTTCCCCATTTTTTTCCCTTCATTTATGAGTTTCAATCTTTTTTCTTCGGTTTCTCTGTTAATCCTTTCTTCCGTCTCTCCCATAAGAGTTGATGGAATGAGGTCAGGGAGGATTTCAGCCAAGCCTGTTAGAGACTGCTGATTTATTTCCTAGTAAATGTCACATAGTCTGTGCTCAGAGCTGCTGTCCTGCGTTGTCTTAGACAGAGAACACTGGCATTTTTACAAACGTCTCCAGTACAGTCAGCTCTGGCGCTCAGGCAGCATGTTGGCAGCTAATTCACCAGCGTTTTCTCCAGGCATTCAGTTGTAAGTGAGTTTGGCATCCATAGGAGGCAAGTTGCCACGCTGCAGAGCTGGCATCTGAAGGAGACTTTATTAACCATGTAATGTGTGCAAAACTGGCATGGTAGATGTAGTGGCTATAATGGTTTCAATTCTGCTTATTTAGCATTTGTCAATTCTGCATTAAAATACATAACAACAGTGTTTCCTCAAATTTTGCAAGTTTGAAGCTTTTACTTAGACTTTCTGTACTTTTTTATTGACCAATGGAGACACAAACTTAAAGGGCAGATCTTGCAGTAGTTGTTGTGAAGATTATCGTAGCTGAAATCTCTGAACATCCAATTATACCACATTGATTTTAGTAACTAAATAAAAAAAATGTTGAACTAATATTATTTTGAAGGTTGGTAAATTGTTAACGCACAGACATTTAAAGTTTGTATTAAACTACTCAAACTGTGCATTTGGAACACAAAAAAAAAAAAACAAGCGGGTTTAGTTGGTCTTCTTTCATTTTCAGCTCACAATATTATGCGATTGTTCCCGATGTGAATGCACCACATGGTCAAAACTTGATTAGGTTATCACTCAGTACCAATGTTCTAAATTCTGCAGCAGTAAACAATGCCTTCAGTATAAGCAAGTTCACAAGGTCACAGATTCGGTCTCAGAGTGCTGTAGGCAGTGTTTTCCTCTATGTTTGTGCTGCTGTCTGGAACAGAGGTCAGGTTTGCGTCGGGCGTAGAGGAGGAAGTGGATGAAGGCTATTTGGAGACTGGCACTAATCTGGTTAGTGTGGTTTCCAACCTCTCTTCTCTCCCTTTCTCCTATCACCACTACTGCCATACTGGGCTGTACTGTGTCCAACAGGCTTCTGCACTACTGCTTGGATGTCGTGTAGTACAATTAAAAATGGCGTTGTGCTCAGGTAGTTGAATTGTTTTGGTTCATCATTCGAGAACGCTGCTTTGAGAAGAGAAAGCTTTCGGGCAAAGCTGATGGAAAAATGTGTTAAAGATTTACACAGCGGTGTTGCCTGAGCGTGATTTATTCACAAGCTGCTGGCACACAGATAAAGTTGAAATGTTCTTTTTCCACTGTTTCCGTTGGCATTTAGTTTGTCTTGTACCAGCGATGACCTCGAGTGGGACACCAAAGTCTCTCAGGTAGCTCAGAACAACTGCAACAAGCCCACAACAGAAGGAAAACCACTCCGACATCCTCTGGCTCGCTTCCTTCTGGGTCTCTCACCTTGTCTGCGAGAGTCCTGCTTTTCCCTCCACTGTCAGCATGTTTGTCTCCGTCACTTTGCGTCTGTATCTCGGTATGTTTCTGTCATTCCACGAATTCGCTGCGAGCGCTGTGAAAAGGGAAGGTCATATATTCTCTTACATTTCCTGTTTTGAAGAGCGGGCCTGGCCTCCGAGTAAGTCACGGTTGTCATGTCAGGGAATGCCATTAAATGAGATGTTTTGTGGAGGGCTGCGCCATTTTTCCACCGTGATGTCTTCGGTTTGCTTGGCCTGATTAACCAGAAGCCAAGGATATTTAGACTCTAGTTGGTGCTCAAGTATGAAAATGAGTTCTTATTTTTGTCATGTTTGCCTTTATTGGAGAGTTAGAGTGGGGAGAGACAGGAAATGTGGGGAAAGAGAGCAGGGAAATGGCATGCAGTAAAGGTCTGGGCCACCCGGGAATCGACCCGAGGACTCGCTGCTCGAAGGTGTTGGCGTTCATGTGGTATTCACTGTAACCACTTGACGATGGGGTTGCCCAAGTATGAGAGTTTGTTGTGGTTGGTTTAGGACAAGGTGAACCCACGTTATCCATGTATGTAAATGTTTTTGTGATATGTTTATTTTCCCTGAGTTATTGAAAACTGTCATGTGATGGAATGTTTTGCATTTCCTGTCTTGATATGGCATGTGGAGTGTGTTCATTGGTGGTTGAGTTACAGCCACTTCCTATTCAAGATGGCTTCTCTTTTTGTACCAACTCATTTGCCTGACGAAGGTCTCGCACCGAAAACTTGATGATGAATATATTTTTGAAAATTGGACAGTGTGTGGGAGTGTGATGGAAGCTTTTGTAGCAGATTTGGAAAATGTGGTGCCCAAATTAGCTTTGAACTATGAGATGCATCGTTTTAGGGTTGCAAGTAAATATTACTTCATGCAGTCATGTTTGAAATGAGGTTGCATTTATAAACTGTCAAAAAATTGTGTAACATTATAATTTCAAGCATTCCTAGAGACCCAGACATTACATCCCAAAGATTGCCATATCTTTGTATCAATTTAAAGTTTTTCCATTTACAGTAATGGAAACCAAATAAAGCATCAGATCTTCACATTTGAGAAGCTTGAACCAGTGAATGAGAAAGTTATGGGTTCTTTGAGCCAAAATGCTAATTCATGGTCGTCAAATCTGTCAATTTTCATAGGAAACAACAACAATAACAAAAATAAAACATAGGGACTTGAGTGGTGACAGTCTGCAACTTTAAACCTCTACACAGCGGATGACGTTTTTGTTGCTCACCTTTCTAATGCTTGTTACAGACTCCAGGTCAAATGATACATTAGGGACACACAGATATCTGTGGTGTCTGTGTTCTCCCCATTTCACAAGAATGTTCTAAAACTGGCTGAAACCTTGGTGTTTTCCGCTGAATTATGAGGTCAGTTTTAGCCGGAGCAGGGCATTTTCTGGCCGTGTGTCCTCCGCTTGATTCCAAGTCAGATTGTCCTACATTCCTGCTGCGGATTTTTCCAGCGGCAGCCGGCGGTCTGCAAGATGATTTCACCCCGCAGATGCTCTTTTTAAAAAAACAGGAGAGAGGAAAACCTCCCTGGTCGTCTCTGTTTGCTGTGTCAGCAGCAGGCGTGGCAGTGCCAAAATGAGAGCGAGGGGAAGAGAGAGAGGTTGAAAGAGTAAGGGAATATGTGAGGTATCATAGGGGGAGGACTGGGAGTGTGACAGAGCATAAAACTGATAGAGAATAAACAAAAACAAACATTAAAAATAACAAAAGAGTGGGAGGTGTAGATGGATGGAGGATGAAAGGAAGAAATACTGTACGGGAGAATTAAAGAACAGAGAGCTGGACTTCCTGCTCCTTGTCGTAGTCTGGCTTCTTTGTGCCTGTTGCTAGGATACGATAACTATGTGGCCTGGGACAAGAGGAGGGAGAACCTGAAAGCCTCAATGATGTACAGTGTTTCTCTCTTTAACTTCCAGAGCTACACAGATAATTTCCGACTATTAGAATCAATTACAGAGTCAGCAGTATGAACTTTATCCACAGACGCTAAGAAGTGGTTGGAAGTTTATTGTTTCATTGACTTGGTGAAGAAGTAAAGTGAATGGTCAGATATTTCACCATTTATCCTTCATGGAGGTCTGATGTTTTGTGTATTTGTTTGAGCCTGACCAGTACTGGATTTTGAGGCAGATAAAGCCGCAGAATTTGAGAGGAGTAATAAAATGCTTTGTCAGTTAAGTGCTTAGTCTCACAGTTATTTATTTGTCATTTATCAAGCCTAATGTCCGTTTTTGAAACTTGAGGATGTGCTGTTTTTTGAATTTTTCTGTTTTAATCATGGTAAGGTAAAATTTAACATCTGAAGATGTCCTCTTAGACTGAAAGAATTTATTTGGGTATTTTACAAAGTTTACCGAGTGTTTTTTCCCCTCCTGTCTATAATGAATAGTGGTTGAATCAATGATAAGTTGCAGCTCTAAATGATCAAAAAATATGTGACATAAAGTATGACGCAATATTTTTTTTGCAAGGATATGACTATATTTGCCTTTAAACTAATACATAGCAGCAACAATTATTGCTATCTGACTGAAAAAATATTTACAAAAGCTATAAGGGTACATTAAATATGGTAAAACTTACTTTAAATGATTGTTAATGTTTCTATGCATCTTATTTTGAAATGAAATGACATTAATTGATGACGTTTCCTTCTTCTCTACATGCTCCTCTGTTTAATATGGCTTCGCCCTTACATTCCCTTTTTTCCACTTCTTCTCTGACCCCTTCAATCTGGAAACACAAACTCTTCACATTTCCTCCTCTTCCAGCTGTTTCTCAGCTCAGTTCCCTCTTTCCCTTCTTTACAACTATATGACTTTCTTCCTCTCGCTTCTCTCCGTTTCCTCCAACCCCTTCCTTCCCCCCGACTTCACCATCCAACTCTCAGTTCATTCTAGTCGGGGCTTTGTTGGCCGTTGTTTGGTTTCTTTTGTTCCCAGGCTTTATTTAGCCATTGTTGATCACTTTGCTGGCCTCTGACCACCATTCAACCAGTTTCTGATGAGCAAAGTGCTATTACAGGGCAAAGAAAAGCCGCCGTAAAGCAGCACAGTCACTTCATTGACTTTACAATCTCTGCGAGATTTAGAGGATTTCTCGAAGATGATTTCATCCAGTTTTATGTCTTTTTCTTTGCTTGGTCTTTGTTTGAATTCCTTCCATGGGGTCCCTCCTTAGGATGGGCAGCTTGACACTCATTAAAAAGGAATGAAGATACAAGCAGGGTGTGTACAACGTGTGTGTGTACGCGAGTTGTTTTTAGATGTTGTTTTTATCCTGATGAAAGCTTAGATGTAAGGGAAAGTAGCAAGACATGCTCTGCTAATTACAGAGAACTTGCACAATGGGCACACACTCTCATTCACACGCACACAAAAAAACACTTGTGCCCTCAGTCACTGTACTGACACATTCAGATGTGATGAAAGCCATCTGCTGAGATAGACAAAGGGAGTGTTTCCAGTGTGTGCGGACTGTGCTCGGCCTGCGTTGTCAACCCCGGTGCTGTGTCATGTGTTGGCCCATGTTTGCTTTTATAAGTGGTTCCAAATGCGGGCCAGAATACCCCCGTAGTACCTCAGTGTGTGTGTGTGTTTACTGTCATGATTCCCACATGCAAGGAAGCTCTGTCTCTTAGTGGTGTTTATGGTCCACAGAGCTGCTGCTGGCAAACATTATTGCAGTAAATATAAAAACAAAAAGTTCCAAACCTGCACGGAGAGATCACAGTCTTGGACGTGTAAACAAAGCTGTGAGGATTTACGATATCGAAGGGTTTGAGTCGTATGCAAAATTCAGCGAGTTTCATTCACTCTTACAGAAAATATTCCAAACCAGTGTCAAATTTAAAATCTTTATTATGAACTCATTTCCTTCTTCTGCGGTTGAAACTGATGTTAAAAATAAAAGTGACAGTGGATGGCTGGTGTTGGGGGTCAGCGGGGGTATGACTGTGGTATTAGGCCTCAGGTCTGTGTGTCAGCCTGCAGTTCAACCACCAGCAGGGGTATTTATACAAGTGGTGGCAATTAGTGTGTGATTGAGAGGTATGCAGAAACCGTGTATGAGTGTATGCGCCCATGTGCGTGTGTGTGTTTCAACCTTTTTTTTTTCAATTGAAACAGCTAAGGTTGATGTGGTGGAGAAGGTTTTGAATGGCCCTGGAGCGCACATATGTGGTCGCCATGTTGTAGGAGGAGGAGCCACGAGGATAATACATTACAGTCATGTATCCTCAACTACCCTTTACCACCGAGAGATACAGTGCTGCGTAAAAGTCATTCAGAAGGGTGCCTTTATCTCTGCTTTTGTAAGTCTAAGCTAGCGAGAGTTCATATATTAACTTATATAATGGTCAATATATAATTTGGAGACTTTTTGTAACATAGTTGACAGGTATCATAGTTGACATTTTTGCTGTTTTTAGGCCTAAAATCAAGTGAGTAAAATTGAAATTGAAAATGATTTAAAAGATATTGTAGTAAACCTGTTGACATGCCATAAATCCACACTTGACTCACACACTATTTTATATTAAATAACTCAGAAAGCCTTGGAGTCTTGCCAGTCTTTTCTTCAGGAGGAAATGACATCATGTGGAGCAGGTCATGTGATCTGGAATTAACACACTTCCTTTAGAGGTGTTTTTGTAATGGATAACTTAGTTGAAAGTGATTTCTCGGACACAGATACAATTTATTTTCCATATAAAATTTGATATATTGCCAAAAAAGACATATCTGTCATGATTATCTCAACTTAATAAAAAGAACACAATCAAAACTATTTTTGAATAAGCTCATTTTATTATTGTTTAGCTAATTAGAAGGTGGTTGTTAATAAATTCAGACGGTTATTTAGTTGACATTTTAGTTACATCTAGCCATTTTTTTTATTAATAAGTGATTGTTTCCATAATAAATACTTCTGGAATTTGTGACGACATGATCATAATGAACATGAAAAGCATTAATTTCTTTTAAATTTTGCTAAAAATGTATGCAAGATATATCTTCAAAAGTCCCTCAATTATGTATTGCCCCATAATCCATTGCAGACCTGGAAAATGTGTGTAGGTCAGTCTAGAACAGAATCTTCTTCTTTTACACATTTTTAGCACATTTTAGCCATAGATCTCAAATACCTTGAACTCCTCATGAAGGTTCATGCCAGAAAAGCACACTTTTTTAATAATAATGTGCTGACAGGATGCAGGTGGCTCGTTTTTTTCTTTTTGCTGTTATTTTATTCTTAAAATGTGGTTAATTTTTTGATAATTTGTTAGATTGAATTGACTAATTGTTTTGTTTTCCTACTGAACAACTCAAAAACTGTTGAATGGATGGCTGTGAAATTTTGTACAGACATTCATGACCTTCAGAGGATGGGAAACTTTAAAGAATCTCAGATTTTACCCCCTATAAGTTAATGTCTTGACAACTATTAGACTAATGATGAATGAATTTAGGGGTGGGATTAAATAAGTTTTAACTTCTTCCCACTTCCTTTCGAACATGTTGAAATTTTTGTTTTCCTTTCATTCTCCTTATATGAGAAGCATGATGGACTATTTTAGTTGTTTTTGTGAATCATTCCTTGAATGTTATTAAATTACATATTCTAAATAAATAAATGAAATGAAATGATTATCAAGTTGGGTGCAGAGCAGACATTCATGTTCTCATTAATTATAATAACTTTGGTCCCATCATATTTGTCCATTTTCTTTTGGTTTCTGACTAAATACCTGTAAAGCATTCCTCATTCCTCAGTTGTACATATTAACATGTTATGCTGCCAAAGTAAGACAGTAAACATGGTTCACTTTGTCATGTTAGCATACTGAATTTAGCCTTCGGCTCAAAATATTTCTATGCACAAGTATAACCTCACCAAGCCACTTGCCTGACTGCAGACTTTTATCCATGTGTGTGCGCTTGCATGTGTGTATACTGTATGCATTTTTAAGTCTCCTGCATGTGTGGGGAGCTGCTTGTGTAAAGAGTAAGCCTCAGCCCGGAGGTTGTTTCGAGCATCTTGGCCGCAGCTTGTCCCGATGACATATTTACTGTACAGGCAGCCAGCTTAGCACTTGGAAGGTGATGAGATAAAGTATAACTCAGAGCTGTTTTTCCCCTCTTTCACCCCATTCCCCAGCCAATCTCTGATGCTTTCTTTCGATCTCTAAAGTGACGTTATTGTCGTTGCATCCAACTCAAACTTACACAGTGTTGAAGGGGTCTTGGATTTGATTTCTCTTGTGCCATAACAAAACATTAAAATTGACTTTTTTTTGTTCATACGCCGTTAATAGACACACTCATGTAATGTTGCTCTAGCCAGCCATAAAATTAACACCATTCACGAGGCAGCATTCAAATGACTGCAGAGGCTAAATTTGATTCTGCTGCGATTAATGATCCACCTTTAACCTCTGAACATTAACCCACTTTATGCACCCCACTGGGACTGTACGACAAGGTATTAGATGGTATAGACTTAATAGCACTGAACAGTGGTGAGCTATTTTTTATACTGTTCTCCAGCTGTGTTAGTAGATCGTATTACAGGCAGATGATGGATCTGAAATGTGGTTGTATAAAGGGATCTACATTCATGGCCAGATTTGACCTTAATCGCCCATATATACGCTTTACTTTGCGCAGAGGAAGAGCGATGAGCAAGTATATGCCGTCAACACGCACCTACTCGGTTCGCTACCATAAAGCTGACTGAGCAGAATGGACAGACGAAAGGTAACCTTCGAACCTAGCTTCCCCCCGACCTGCACTCGCCATGGCAACGCCTGAAAGAAGCCCACTTCCTCGTCTTTTCACTCTCTCACAAACTTTCCTTGCTTCTGTGCCTTATTGTTGCCGTTTAAGTAGTGTTTCCTCTCCGCTAAATGCCAAACTGACCTTGTGTGCTGCGTCCAACAGGAAAGCCTGCCCATGTACCGGGGGTTCATGCTCAAATTTTCATGACTTCCGCTTACATTAGGCTTTTTTTTAATGATTTGTAGTTTTTATTATTTTTTGGATTTTAGAATCAACATACACATTAATCAACATACAAACCATCAACACTTGAACACCCACATCCCACCCACTCACAACCAGGAAGGGTCCATGACTCTCAGAGGTGATTTACATCTCAGCCTGTTATGAAAGGCAGTGCAAATAGTGAGTAAGCTGGCTGAGTAACAAAGTAGATGGAACAGAACAAAACACATCTGGTACCAGCTCATTGACATCCTTACGCATTAGCCCAATCTTTACTGTGATATCTGGACGCTGTCGAGGTACATGTCCCACTTTAGATAATACTTTTCTGTTCTGTCCAGTATCCTGTATGACATTCTTTCATAAGCAGCAGCTCTTTTTCAATTGTCCAGTCCTGAAAAGAGGGTTCTCCAGGTTTCTTCCAGTTTCTGAGGATGATCTGTTGACCAATCATGATAACAGTTTGTGTCCAATGTTTCAGTGGTTGTGGAAAACCAGACATCACTGTTCAGTCCCCCAAAACATAAAGTTTTGGACAGAGCACAAATTGGCTTTTGACAACATTAGTGATGTAAATATGAATCTTTTTCCAATACTTGCTGATCTTGGGCCATGTCCATAACACATGTATCAGTGTACCTTCATCCCTCTTCAGGCAGCTGTATCCTTTAGATCAAGTCTACATTAGGCTTTTTTATTGTGCTCTGAATACATATGCTCTATCTGCCTAATGCTGAATTAGGAAAGATACTGGAGAGATTTGGACTCTCAAGGTTTCAGATACACTGTATTTGTGATGTTGCAGCCATTTTTGAGTTTGACGGTATCGAACTTTGAGGTATCAATTCCATTCTTTCTGTGTCTCTCTTGCTGCCTCTTTGTTCGTGTTTCTAGCATTTCAGAAGCCATTATACTGACTTAGATTGAGAATAATAACTACTTGCAAAACTCTTACCTTTAGCAAGACCTAACTTTACCCTAACTTTAAAGCAAAACTTTATCATAAAAGTGATAATATATGTTAAAGGGATTCTCTTTTTGTCCCCAGAAGAGAGGTGAGGCCTGACAGTATTGCTGTGTAATCAAATGTGTCCCCACGACATCATACAAGTTCTTTAGGCAAATTCTTTTTGATTCAACGAATTAAAGATGTGGTGGGATTTGTTTGTGTATTAATGTGAACATCTAGTAGCCCTTGGGTTTTAATCTCTGGATGAGAAAATGTTAATCCTTCTCTTAGTCAATCAGTGTAAAATTGAGGGAGAAAATATATACAAGGGTAGAATGCATTATTTCACCTCATATTTTAGGGATTTCCAGGATGTGTATGTTTGTCTGCAAAATGATGTACTACTGTACAGTCTCAAATAATGGCTCTGATTTTTACCATTGTTAAATATTGATGCCATTATCAGCTCTAAGTATCAGTCAGGCTACTCTGTAGATCCAAATATTTCGTACAATATGAAAACACAAAACTGTGTTTGTTCATATGATGTTAGATGAAAAGGCAACACATTTCATGATGGCATATTTGAGAAACACAGTGGAGAACTTGATTTTACTCTGTACGGCTTGATTGGAAGCTTTTAAACAGTTAATACTCTAGTTTACATAACTTGGAATTGTAATAAATTCTCATCAAACAGAGACCACATGTGGAAGTAAATTGAATTAAGAATCATATTGCTTCTTTTTGGAACAAAAGGAACAGTAAAGCATTGTTTACACTATGCCAGTAATGTCTTAAAAAGTGTCCTAAGAACTCTTCTGCTACTAATTGTATCAGTCTAATACTGTATACATCATGCTGTGATTTTACAATCATTCACTATATAATTAAATTCCTGTTCTTGCTTGGCTGCTGGGTCATGTAAAGAATTAGCTGAGGAGACTGAAATCTGTCTTTGTCTGCGCAGATGAATAGTGTGCATGTGTGTGTTTGGTGTGTGTGTGTGTGTGTTTGTCCCACTTGATGAATAGAGTTTCTATTCACATGCTTGTGGAACAAAGCTACTGCAGAGTTCAAGCTACTGCTGATATCCTGTTGATATCACACTGGCCCATTCTTTGGACCGTGTCTGTGTGTGTTTGCGCGTTGACACACACATAGCAGCTGTTGTGGTGCTGCTGCATGATTGTGGTTAATTACGGATTCCTTCTGTGGAGCTCACAGTGCTGCATGTGTGTGTTTCACTGCGTTTTTGGGGGTAATATGCCACATTCCAGCAGCGACAGTAACCAAGTCGCTGTCCTTCAAATGTCATTGTTAAACTGCGGGCTGCGCACGTGACAGTATGACAGGATTCTTCTCACCAGTTTTTCCACCACAACAAGCAAACCCTTTTTTAGAACTTCATGCATGTGATATTTTAGAAGTAGACGGATGTTCAGTTAATTGTAAATGGCAGCTCGTGGTTTTATCTTGGTTTTTCAAGCCACTTCAGGACATTTCTTGCATTATGACTTAGAGTTTTCACTTTGTTTTACTCTTGTAAGGTGATTAAATATTGTAAGGCTGAAACTAATGATTACTTTCATTAATAATTAGTCTTGCAAATATTTCCTGATATAAGAATTTTTTGTTTGGGTTTATAAAGGGACAGATGACTTAGAAATGTCCATAAAATGTTGGTAGAAATGAGAAAGTTCCCCATTATAATTTATCAGAGCTCAGTTTAACATATTAAAATATCTTTTCTTTTATCAGACCAGTAGTTTAAAACCAAAAATCTTCAGTTTTATTCCATAATGGGCTAAAAAAAACAGTGAATGCTGGATACACAAGTACTTTTGCTTAAAAAGCTGCTTTACTGTTTGCTGTTGTGGATTTAGTTTATTTTAAGTCAAATAATTGACTAATTTTTCCAGCTCTTAACTGGTTCACCTGCTGTCTTATGTAATCCTTGCTCTTTTACTACTTGGCTCTGATTTGTTTGTATATGTTGGCCTGCCGTCGCTGTATACTGACTGTTACTACCAGGCAACATTAAATGCCTCTTACTTCAGTCATGTGATCACTAAACTGAAATGATCATAATGAAAGCAACTGCTCTGATAAATGAGAGGAGAAATGTTTTGACAAATGATTTTCTAAACTACTCTATGTGGGGATCAAACCTACGTGAACCTGAAATGCCAGTAATAGTCTCTTATCGAATGGGAAAACTGTACACAGGAGGCCAGCAAGCACGATAATTTCACACTGAACCAGTTAGTTGGTTATAAGTAATAATTTTACTGTTTGTCTTCAGTGTTGCTTCAAAATGAGTTTGACTAACACTGGAGTTTGTTTGAAGCCTTCCCTCAGATTTTTAAGCAAAGTCACCACATTCTCAGATCTCAGCAATTAACTTAGTGAGTAAAATCTAATTTGTTTTGATAAAAATTACAGCAAAAATACCAAAAATGAGACTCCAGGTTGTAATACAGCAGAACTATTCCCTTGACTAAGCCATGGAAGGAGTCTGTACAGCTATACAGTAGAGCCAGGATGTGAAATAACTTGTTCTGTGTGTGCAAAAAGAAGATTTTAATGTAAGTCTATGTGCTATGATTACTTTGCAATTTTTTTTCTTTGCAAAGGAGAGGGCTGAGGGGTGTGATTAGTGCTGTTCATCTGCAAGCTTTTGCCAAAGCTACCAGGCCAAATTTGTCTGAAACTTGGTGAAGAGGTTGGCTGTCATGGGCACAGGAAGAACCATTCAAGATTTCATGTTGAAACTGCAAGATAAGACATTGGCCTTGATGGAGGATGCTCTCTGAGTGGCCTTCTAGTATTTAGTGTGTCTCCATTGGTTGGTGCCATGAGCTCAGAAGGAAGTGAAGGAGCAATGCATGGCAGGAATTCTGTTGTGTAAGTGTGAGAGAAGAGGGGAAGAGGACAAGTGTCAACAGGGTCACTTATTTTTAGTTGTCATGTCCTGTGCTGTCCTTCCTGACTGGACACACACATAGACAACATGCTAAACAGCAGTGACAGCAGAGCATCTTCATCTGTGCATACTGCATCTGCTAGCTGCCAAAAATGAGGCGTTTTTCTCTCAGCTGCAAATCTGATAGAGAATATTCAAAATGTCTCGCATATCTTCTGTCCAGTGTTTGATTTTATCACATTAACAACAGACCTACGCAGTAATACCAGTGGTGGAATGCTGCTGTGGCTGTAGGGTCAGCGTCGCATCTAATTCAATTCTGTTTGGTTTTTCACATGGATAGAGTATCTAAATGTGCCAGAGTTAGTTAAATGTAGCCAGTCTGTAATTTGTAGCACATGGTCAGCAGTTATATTAATGGTTCACATCACCGAAATTATGACAAAAAAGGGCTTTTACTGAAAATACCACTGGATGTAAGAGATTTGTGGTAGATGAAGTGATTTAGCAGTTAAACAAAAAAGACTAGCAAGTGTTGTAGTCGATGCTTTTACTGTCCACCTAACTGTCGCCTCTTTTGGTGTTATTTTTCATTTGTTCATCACAGACATTGGTTAATTTTTATTTACCCAGGGGCTTGAACTTGTGAACCAGGGCTTTAAAAAAATGTTATAAATGGCCCGGTACTACTGCTTTCTACATCTGTAAGTAAACCTCCTCTTACATGAAAGCTTCTCTGGACCATGAACTTGTTGTGGCATGCAGTTCTTTCTTTGTTTTATCCTAATTCATTTGTGTTGGCAAGATTTTACAGAATCCTATCGGCCAACAATGTGGTTTTGATTTGAAAACGTGGTTTGAGTGAGCAGAGAGCGCTGCTTTGGGCTGGTGTGTGTGTGTGTGTGTGTGTTTGTGTGTTAGTGCTGCCAGCGTCTATGCAGAAGAACAAGTCTATAGGGAGTGATATTACACACATGATGTATCTGCATTTATGAGCCAGAAAAAAATGAAATTACTTCATCGCACTTGTTGCCAAAATGTACAATGAGACATCCTCCAAGGGCAAGTAAGTTAAACTCAAATGTGTGCTTGTGAGTTTGTTTCTCATTACAGTCTTAAGTGATTAAACTTTATTATTTTTTCAAAGTAGAATTAGGGTTTGCTGTTAGAAAAAGGTGAAGGTTCTGGGATGCGAATGTACTGTGGACTGTATATTTTGTTAGCACACACATGTACTGAATTATTCCAGTGAACTGAACACATCTGTTTAGACAAATCAGCTTTTAATATGTTTTTAATAAAAACTTTGTTGTGTTGAATATGCTGACCAATACAGAAAGTCCACAAATAATGAATAGCAGTTCATGCATACTACTCAGCTCATCAACTATCAACTGACAATATGGCAGTCTTCCTTTTTTGATATTTGAGTCCTAGTCCTAATTAGGAGAGTGCAAGTTTCTCTCTAAGCATATATGATTGCAATATAAGATATATGCAAATAATGTTCACCCGGTTTTGTACTATTAATTATGAGAGAACTTTTACCAGCATATATAACTGGTAACTTCAGAGTTTCTCACTTTTTGTTCTCCACCATCAGACTAATGAGATGATACCAAAGAAACCCCAAATCACAAGACGGAGTGACATTTCAGTTAGTGGAAAGAGTAACAGCAGCAACTATCAATCCAAACTAAGCATCAGTCCCTTTTATGTTATGCTGTCGAAAGAAGACTCAAAAAAAATCCATTATGGGCCAGTTTTTTTATGCACAGCTAAAGCTGAAGCCACTGGCAATCTTTCAAAATGCAGTTGCTGAAATAGGCACGAGATTCATTCAATCTCCTATTGTTTGCAAATGTTTTAATTGGTGTTAGTCTGTAACTATATTGTAGTATTTTGGAAAACTCTTATTTTTTTTAGAGTTTTCCAAGACAAATTTCTTCATTAGGAAGTAGGGGCTCAGCAGCTAGTTTTCCAATTCAGGACTTCAGGCAGCAGGTGATTTTTCCATTGGCTGTTAAGGCCTAAAGATCTGCAGACACGGGTGTTGTCACAGCTAGCACATCCACGTTTTCACAATAGCCTCAATAAATTATGTTTTCTGTAAATGACATAATACGGAACTGGAAAACGTCAGCTGTTTAATCTGCTGTTACAGCTGCTTTCTCTGCACAACATGTACAGTATAACCTGCAGCCAAATACAATAACCTCGGCCTGTTTGGCTCATCAAAAGATGTTCTGGTGAGTGTACTAGTATGACCTGATTAGACTTTAACTCCTGTCACATTTTTACTTACTGCAGGGTCATTTGTCATTGCAATATAATGTCCTGCACCTGAGTGGAAGCAGCACAACCATGACTAGAAGGAGAGAGAAGTCAAAAATGTCATCTGTGCAAAAAGATTTATTCGTATTTTACGAAAAGCAAAAAAACAAAAACAGGAATCAACATCCATCCATCCATTATCTATACACCGCTTAATCCTCACTAGGGTCGCGGGGGGGGGGGCTGGAGTCTATCCCAGCTGACTCGGGCGAAGGCAGGGGACACCCTAGACAGGTCGCCAGTCTGTCGCAGGGCTACATATATAGACAAACAAGCACTCTCACATTCACACCTACGGGCAATTTAGAATGATCAATTAACCTCAGCATATTTTTGGACTATGGGAGGAAGCCGGAGTACCCGGAGAAAACCCACGCATGCACAGGGAGAACATGCAAACTCCATGCAGAAAGATCCCGGGAAAGCCGGGACGCGAACCAGGGATCTTCTAGCTGCAAGGCGAAAGTGCTAACCACTACGCCACTGTGCAGCCCAGGAATCAACATGTAGAACATTTTTCAAGTGACCATGGGTGTTGCCAATACCAAAAAAAAAAAAAAAGGTGGCTCTACATACTATAGAAATTTCACAACTAAGATTCGTAATTTGTTTCCATGTGTGACTTCACTGTGTAAAACCTACACAGCTTACAGTTCAGCCCAGGTCACCTGAAAGATCTTTGAATTCAACTTAGTAACTACTGGCTTTCTGGCTGCACAGAGGAGCACCAAAGTTTTAGTTTTCTGCAGAATCTGGTTAGAGCAAATAGTTTATTTTTTTTAGCAAATCTTTAAATAGACATGTAGAATAAAGTGATATTGATTGAAATTTCAATAGTTTCCATACAGAACAGTACATCACATATAAGTAATTCAAGGATAATTCCATTTTTGCCATTTGTGGCTCTGATAAATGTGTTTTTCAAGACAAAATGCCAATCAAATGTGGGTTTCTTGGTTCAAAGGGTTAAAATACAGCAGAAGTGGATGACTGTGCAACATCAACTACTAGAATACACCTATAACCCTGGACTAGTAATATATTGTACATTCAGTGTAGTACAAATGTAAGAGTATCTGAGGCTGTATTTTTTTAAATACCCGTCTGTTTTCCTACTCTTTGGTCTGTGGTTAGTTTTGATGTTTATGAAGGAGAGCACATGGAGTATGGCTGGAGCCAGAGTGAAGAAATTAACAAGGACGGGCACGTTTCACTCACATGGTGCTGAGAGGAACTGTCAGTGGCAGGACGGAGAGAAAGCAGCAGTCAGAAAGCAGAGGGAAAGGAGACGGAGGCCAACAATAAGAGAGCGCAGAAGTACGAGCGAGGCCGAGAGTGTAGAAAGAGATATAGTTTGGTGGAGCTCGTAGCGTGACATCGCTGGTGCCAGAGCTGGGTTTGATTCCCACTGAGGCCACCCAGACTGAAAATAACACAGTCATGCTGCCAGACAGAACAAATGAAACGCTATAGATAGAAAAAGGTGAGGGAAAAATGTGTGATGTTGCTGTCATATAATTAGGAATTATTGTCAGTGCAAACTCATTTGCCATAAGGTAATGTGGCTGATTACAGAGATGATAGTTTTCGGGCGGGAAAAAAGCATCTTTAATGGCTTAAATGCCACATAAGGGATTTAAAGATATACAGAATAAAATTTCCTCTTTTTTTCATTCGTTTAACCAAACTATCAATTTCAGTTAATTAACATGTAAGATTCTGAGTGGTCGTGGAGCTGATATTTATGACGTGGGATTGAACTATTCCACTGTTAAATCATACTCCTATACTAGCTCTTCATAAACAGTTTTTAACAAATACAGTCAATGAACATGTGCTTGTTAGTACTATTTGGTTTGTGTTGTTAATTTATCACTGATCTGATAATAAATTTGGCTTATAGTGAGGTTATGCTGTAGAGCCAGCTTAGGATTACTATGGTTGATTGAATTGTGACAAAATCCACGACATTAGAGGAGTACTGGAAGAAGTAGCGTCCTTTTTTTTTTTTTTTTTTTTGCTGGACATTGACTGGTGCCTTAAAACCGCAGTTTATCCTTCTAGATTGAAGTGTGGTCTCATTTTGGTCATACTTTAGTTATTTTGATGATGCAGAGCCACTGTGACTCACTACTCACTGACATCCTACGATACTTTAATGAGTCAGTCCCAAGAGAGAAGAGAGTGTGTGTGTGTATTTCTGTGTGTGTGTGTGTGTGTGTGTGTGTGTGTGTGTGTGTGTGTGTGTGTGTGTGTGTGTGTGCCAGCATGTGTGCTTTTCTGGCAGCACATGCATGCGGGTGCTGCGAGGCCTGTGTTTCATTTCTGTGACTGGCGAGCTGCACAGATCTGCATGGAGGACCTGTGGTATTTACATGAATATGGCCAATTACTCTCCGTCTGTCTTCTCTCTCCACACTCACTGTCCTTTCCCTGACTTCCATCCGTCTTTCACTGACACTCTTCATGTGTCCTCTCTCTTTTTTTGTCTCCATCTCTGCATCCTTGTCTGGATTTCATTCACTGAAATCCATATTTGCTTGTGCAGCTTTTGTATAGATCAGCGCTCTGGATAAGTGAGCTTTCCCTGCGAGGGCTGACCACATCATACTTCTACTCTTATTATAAGTTGTCCTCTTTCTTCTGGGACCAAAGGAGTAAAGCAACAATTAGTATCCCCAAAGCATCGATATAAAGTGGTTGTTATTTTTAAATTGCTCGAGCTCCTTGATTCATTATGTCAGTTTCAGGATTGCGTCCAAGATTCTCTTTGCAGCGTGTTGTTCCTCAACGTGTGGTTTCTAAGAAAGTCATGAGAAGTATGTCTCTGTTCGCGTCTTCCTCTTTTAGCCTTTCTCTCTTTCGCTGTGATCCGTGCATGCGGCCGACCTCAGGCAGCCCAGCAACAGGAAATGTTGTAGCGAAGGTGACCCTGCCTCGAGTTTAAATGTAGAGGAAGCCAAACTTGCTGTGAGTGTCTGTCTCCTAGGAGCTTTTAGCGCCTCATGTATTATTTGAAAGGCATCCAACTGTCCAAGGCTTTTCACTGCCTCGCTTGGCTAATGTGACTTACGCTTAATGGAACTTTTTGCACTTTTCAACGCACACAAACGTCCGTACAAATGTAAGAGCTGTCAACCTCCATCACTGACGCCGCAGGGGACCCACTCACTGTATCCTGCTTTAGCCTTTTTTTTTTTCCACCACTCACTCTCACTTTCAGGAACAGCATACAAAAAAGCATAAACAGGACAAAGAGAGATATTCTCATAAATGGGTGGACAGTATTACATGTTTTGAGGCCAGGTCACAGCAGCTCAAATTAAGAATGAGACGATTTCTATGAGTCTTTACAGCTTGTGGTTGAATCATTATAAGCGCTCACAAAATAAGGTGCATTAAACACAAAATGTGGCTTTTATTTAAAGAAAAAAAGCATGCTGTCTTTCACTGGTCAAGCAAAACATGAGTAAACCTAACAGCCTTTTTCCTTTCTCTCTTTTAGGTCTGTCGACAGCGAAGAGGAAGTTTGCCGACTCCCTCAACGAATTTAAATTCCAGTGTATCGGAGATGCTGAGACGGATGATGAGATGTGCATAGGTGAGTAATATGAAATCCAGTACGGTCTGTGCAGCAGAAGAAGACAGCCTTTAAATAGACAGTAGACAATGCTGTGCCATTTATAGTCTCTGGAGCAGAACAGTCATATCAGCATTGATTTAAAAGCCGGCTGGATTTTCAGGAGTCTAAAATTATGCATCTGTTCCGACTACGCTCTTTGTCTTTTTTTTAATATCAAAGCCTGTTCTGACATGAATGCCGAATGGTTATGCACTGGTTATAAACCTCAATAATGTGATTGTTTGCTCCGTCATTTCAGATTTTCATCCCTCTTTGTGCTGTTGTGCTTTCTTTGATTGTCATGGTGAAAATCATTCAAAAACAGAAAATAACAAGCATGTACAAGTAGAGCTGTACATGTCTGTACAGGGAAAATAAGAACAAGCTAATGTCTTGAATTTTCTGAGTTTACTCCGTAAAGAGTTCATCATCATTGTGTTTTAGTGATCATATGTATCTAACTTTGATTTAAATCATGGTATTTCAATTTGTTTTTGGAACTTTCACGCATAATAAAGTGTTATTACCTAGAACTACAAGGGCTCAGGCCAGTTTCAGCCACCTCTAGTGTCAAATTGTACAAAAAACACACTTTCTCCTCTTGCACCTTCATTTGTCTGTGGTCATTATAAGATGTTCAAACAACCAAGCATTTTTTTCCAGGGGCATCTGTTGCGCTAATAAACCTCTACAGTTCAGTTTGCAGTGTTGATTTCCAACCACTCACCAATTTTTCCTCTTTTCGTTGAGCCCGTTGCGCTTATTCAGCTCAACTGTTTGTGTTTTCTTACTGTATTCTGATTATTTACCGCTCACTGCTTTCAAACCAAACCTGACACATTAGTGTGACCGAATGTATGACATTGGTGTTCGAACATTACTGTAAATTCCATGAACTCGTGTGGTCCGTTGCTGTCCAAAGGGCCTGCTGTGTGCGAGGGCGTGCAGCCACCACACCCTCTCATGCTGCCTGGTTCTGTCTGTGCAGGCTGCAGCTCCTCACTGGTCCGACCCACCCACTACTGTTGTTTAACTATCCCTGGCTATCTTTCCTGAACAGCTTGCTGCTCAACCGTACTGCACCACTGCCCTGTTGTTTTTAGGATATTCATAGTCGTACTTGTGTCCAAATGGATTTTCTTCTTTCTGATGCAGCTGTGATTTTGCACTACAGTATCAGTTTGAACAGCTTCAGTAAAACTTTGCACAATAACATAATATTAGAAAAAAAGGGTTAAAGTTAGGCTTGGTCTCTGAATCACATTTTTATTACTCTACATGTTTGATCTACAAAAATAATCGCTGCTGTATTTGAACTTAGTTCCAATGTTGTGCTGTTTTTATTGTATTAAGTCCTGAAGTTCTTCTGAATTCTTGGATCTAAGTTGTTTAACTTCCAACATCCTATAACTTGAAGCTTGATGTTGAAGAGCATCAAAGTTGGAGATGATTTATGTTGATAAACTGTAGCTCCATCGTCTCTCACCGAACATGTATGATCTTTACACAACAGTGCACAAACTACACATGCTCATTATGTACTCTAAGTTCACTCAGCGTGTCTGAAGAATGAAGTGTGCATGTGTGTGTGTGTGTGTGTGTGTGTGTGTGCAAAGTGTTGGATGGGGTCAGAGGCAACTGAAGTGGAAACTCTGACCCAAACAATGTAGCCGAGCCGAGCCTGCCAGCGAGCGGGGAAACAAGCGCCGAGCTGTGTTCGCTGTGGAAGCACCATAGAAACAAACCCTCTAAATTGTGGTTTCATTTCCAGTTAATTACTCTGCTGTGTCATGAGTTTAGAAATACTTCTACAAGCAGAAACAAAGCACCTTCATCTCCGTTACGCCGCCACCAAACGTATTCCCTCACTCTTTCTGCTTGCCTGTGATTGTGTGTCTCTCATTGTCACCATTCAAAATAATAATAACTATTCCTCTCCTTCTCTCTGTCTCTTTTCAATCATCTGTTTTCTCTTGTGTCTCTTTCTTTCCCTCACATCTGCCAACATGACTATCCTCAGCCAAGTCGCTTCAGGAGTTTGCAGCCGTTCTACAGAACCTGGAGGATGAGAGGACACGGATGGTGAGTGACTTATTTATTATGATATTATGGGTTGTTATCGAGAGGGTGTGGAAATCCGCATGTCTCTGTTAACCTGGCAACGGTGCAGATTGTTTGAGCTGGTCCATCCGAAGCTACTATACTCAAAAACAAAGGCATCTCAGATGACAATTTAGATGAAATAATAACAAACATTTGAGGATGGCCATAAAAATGTGTATTTGCACATCTGTGAGGCTGAATTTGTGTGTTTCTGTGCATGTGTGCCTCTAGATCGAGAATGCCAATGATGTCCTGATTATGCCTCTGGAGCGGTTCAGGAAAGAACAGATCAGTGCAGCAAAGGTAAGACCAGCCTCATGACTGGTGGCAGAAATGACTCCTGTTATACAAGTGCTGTGGATCAGTATTGATATCCGTACGTTGGCAGCGGAACATCAATCAATACAGTACTTTAGTGCGCCTGCAGCTGTTGGATGTTCCCCGATGAACACCATGCCCTCCTAAAACATACAGTTTATTGTAATAATAATCAACTTTGGTTATTATTTATTCATGCTTTTAACTGTGAGAAAGGCAGATGTTTGCAGTGATTTTTCAGCAGTTGTACACAAGCTTCACATGCGATTTGTTCAGTCATATCTTGGAACGGCTGTAAAATGATGACAGTCTAAGCAGTTTTTGCAGCCTGAGCAACTTCTGCAGCTTCACATCGCTGTCACTTTGTTGGGGTTTGCTGCGTTTCATCATAAATCATAGTACAGGATCTTTATTTTATCTACACATCTGGGTCCGTCACTGTACTTTAATGTTGTTTTCCTTTACAATTATTGGGTTAGTACCAGCAGGTGCAGTAAAAATGGCACGCTTGTGTCTCAACCGGCCATTTTGTAGCAGTTAGCGCACAGTAAAGTTATAAGAGCCTTCAGAATACAGCAGAGTAACTGTATGTTAGAAGGAAGCTTCAAGTATACTGTGGTGATATACATATTGATTATCATTTTCTAATACTTTTGCCTTTTTGTAAAGCTGCCTTTTTTTTTACAGTGATCATGTATTTTTACTGTAATTTTGTGTTAAGAACTAATATATAGTATATTTGAATTGATAGTACAGTTATGAATAATGGAGGAAAAAGCCAAATGCTATTAGATATAGGTATGTTCTATTTTGAAATAATATCATAACATTGTTTTGCTGTCATCACTCATCTTTTCCATCATCTTACCCAGTCGTATGTGCAGTACAGCCACCCTGCGACTTTGAAATAATGAAAGTCCTGTTGAGGCATGCTTGTGATAAAAGGTTATGGTGTTGATACACACACAGCATATTTACTGCATGTCTCAGTGTCCCTCCCTCCTCTTTCATTATTGGTGTATGTCAAGGTCTGACCCATCACTAAATGACCTGGATAGGAGATTAGAGGGATACATAATGCTGCCATAAATCACAGATTCCCACTCAGGAGGGGGGGTTTCATTAGACAGCAGGGCTCCCTCATGATGTGGTCGGTGTTGTTGTAGTGGTTCCATAAATCACTTCAACCTGATGGAGTGTACTGAAGTGTATGGAAACACATTGAACATAAAAAGTGAGGCTGTTTTTTCAAGATTTTCTTCATAGATAGTATTTTCGTTTGACATTTTGCACTCTAACAGCGCATTCTGAAATGCTTTCAAATTAAAGGATGAGCACTAAACTGTGCATATTTGGGTAATCTCTTATTCTGTGTTGTAAATATGCCATGTTTCAAATGTGTATAATCTCCTTGGTGCGCTTGCTCCCCAGTCATTAGCCATATGACCTAGATGAGTAGCCGCAGGGGTTCCCCCGATACAGTCAGTATTAAACATGTTGTCACTACATGGTCTGCTAATCCACCCCCTTGCAGCAGGTCATTGTGTGAGTTTGATATGGTGCTCAGATTAAGAAGCGAATGCATAATCGGTGCAGTCAGGTCACCACCAGCGATGTACTAATCCTAGTTTAGCCCTGAAAGAACTGATAATATCTTCACTTGGCACAGTTTCACCTTGTCCTAAAGCTCTAGAGATGGCAGCCTTCTTGCACGAGAGGCAAAACAAGCTCACGCTGAGTGGATGAGGAGCGATAGAGATAAGTTTAAAACATGCAGGGCTACATATTACATGGTTTACATGAAGAGAAAACAGTCCAATTTTGAATCTTATTCAGGCTAATCAAATTATTGCAACAAGTAGGCCAAGAAAAAAAAAGCGTGCAAGTAATTGCACTGCAAGCAAAAGGCGGGTAATATGAGGAGCATGTTTGAATAAAAACTGATGTGTCACTCCTGCAACAAAGACAGATGAATTTCTGAGTAAACACAACCAGCATAGACTCGGAAAAGATCAGCGGCTGCAGTGATTTTAGGGGACTGGTGTTGAATTGTTTGAATTATACAGGGATACAGATGTATAAAAAACAATATAGTAAAACAAAGACAACGACAAATGAATACTGACTGAGTTACACCTACCCTAAAGTTCTACTGTTTTAGAAAAGTGCTTTCTAGGCATAGCCTGTCATAAAGTGCATATAGTTAAAGAGCCTGTTTTACAAATGCTTGATTTTAAAGTGCCTGAATTCCTCAATGTTCACACGTTTGATTGTCTGCCATTTCTTATACATCCATAATATGTGCAAAGAACATTTTTCACAATATTCAAGTTTAAATGTCAATTTTGGTTGAAACTGCAGGGTTGGAGACAATTCTAATTTGTCAATTTCAATGGTAAAGTTTGTGCATTTGCATTTCCCCTGTGAATTTAAGTTAGAACAGTTGGTTTGGAACAAGTTTGAGTGTTAGATGAGATCCGGGATCACTTTGCCATGCATCAGTGTTTTATTCGACTTAAGCCCAGAATCTGCACCTGTTAAAGATCTGTTAAGTAATACAGTGCAGCTGTGAGTGAACAAAAAGCACCGATGAGTAGGAAATCTACAAAAAGCATTATGCCTTGTCCTGTATTAATCAGACAGGGAGTGATGGTGTAGCGGTTGGCTTCATGTTTCACTGGGGTTGTCTGAGGAACCGTTGGCATGGCAGTGTGGTGCAGTGAGGAGTCCAACTTGAGTGTAGCTGAGATGAGTCAGTCTGATGTCAGAGTATGATGCTGTATCAAAACAGTTCATTTACTTCACTGTCCTGAAAAAAGAACATGATTAGTTGTCATACTGGGAAGACACTGCCACCTCCTGGCCAAAGCAGGAAATACCCTAAAGTGCACAGATTTTTACCCAGCATTTGGTACCATAAAGAACAGAAATTATATACTGTTACAATACATGACATTTACTCTAATCATGCAATTTATATGTTTCATATACACTTTCCCTTGACAAAAGAAGTCAATCAGGGTTGTTTCAGTTGACTTTTACATGTATTTACATTCAGAAATATGTAACGAAACCAGTAATAATAGAAACATAGAAGTGGGTTAGAGCAGCAGCTATTTCAAACCCGATTTCCACGGAGAATATGACAAATCACAGAGGCAGACTTTAAACAGAGGCCTTGTTGTTTAGAGCAGCATTCATCATTTCTGATGCGTTCTGCAGCTGCTGTCTGTTGCTCCTCTGGCCCAGAGGACTTGACTTGTTGTTGAAACTGTCTTGGCAATGAACCGGGATCGTCTTACAGTATGCAGCATATCATTATTTTTCCCATTCCAGCATCAGTGAAATTAAAATAAAATGTAATCTGTAAACTGATGTTTGGCTTATAGCAATGTGGATACTGGTTTTACTGGCATTGCTGCATATTATTTTCATCTTTGATTCATTTATAGATCTCACTTTTCACTCATTTAATTTAGTGCATCAGTAAAATGTGTAAAAAACTCACTGTAGTTTACTGCGTTTTAACGGATTGTTTTTATTCCCTGTGATTATATTTTAAAGGGATGCGAAGGTTCACATTTGAAAAGCTGATTGATTTTTTTTTTTTTGTGATCAAATCATATATTGAGTAATTATTCCAGACCTTTTGTACTTTACAAGACAACGCCAACAGCATAATACGAAGCCATTATAGATGCAATTGTTTTTCACAGGAAAAATCAAAAGAAATTGCCTGTGTAATTATCAAATATTCATGTTCATGTTTGTTTTTGTTTGGAGCTCCAGCCTGAAGAAAGAAATAAGAATAACGGACTGAGACAGATGTACAGTAAAACTACCACAGGGCCTCTCCCTGATCTGCCTCTCCTGTGTTTGTACTCCTTTTCTTCTTGTTTCCTTTTGTGCCGCTCTATACCATTACTCATATTTCCCTATTCACACGAGTCGCATTAAAGTTTAATGATCTTCATGTGACTGTGTTTTATGCTATGAAGCAGAACATGTTCAGAAACCAAACAACTAGTGTGTCTTTTGGACACTATTCAGCTTTTCTTTCTATTTTACTGAGCAGAAATACACACCCTGCTCTATCTGTCCCCGGTTTATCATCCATCCATGTGTCTCCCTCTTATGTCAGTGATCTCACTTCTGATGAAACAGTCTGTTGTTTAATAACCAGCTGTGCTCCCCGGAAGAAAAATGTCATGCTGGACTCCCTGAAAAGAAGAAATTATTATGTGAAAGCTAAAAGAAATTTATGTGAAGTTTGCTTTTCTGTCTGTTCTCTGAACTTGCAGCTCAGATTAATTGCAAAAGATGTAGTCAGTGATCAAATTACTTGTGATTTTTGGTTTATTAGCACCTCAGAAATATTCCTCAGGACAGTAGTTGAGTTAGCTGACATGAAGCTTATGCACTGTGTTTGTCTCCCAATTAAATGTGTATTTTTTTTTGTGACAGGAAGCGAAGAAAAAATATGACAAAGAGACGGAGAAATATTGTGCAGTACTGGAGAAGCACCTTAGTCTTTCAGCAAGGAAGAAAGAGTCACATCTGCACGAGGTAAGATACGGAATGAGAGTGAACATCTCTCTGCCGCCTCCCACAGGAGTGGTCAGATTTCTCATATTGTCTCATATCAGTCCATCAGTTTTCCTAATTTCCTTCCCTGTTGTAGGCAGACAACCAGGTGGATAATGTCAGGCAGCATTTCTACGAGGTTTCTCTGGAGTATGTCTTCAAGGTTCAGGAGGTCCAAGAGAGGAAGATGTTCGACTTCGTGGAGCCTGTAAGATCACATTTTTATTTTACAGTCTGAAGAGGCTGAGCACACGTGCCCTTTGTCAGCAGCTGTCTGTATTGTTTTCACTCGCTTTGACATATCCAAGCCCACCAGATGCTTAGTAAGATGTCTTTCTTCTGTTGTTCGCGAAATGCACTTTGGAGGTTTTGTGGAATTGCTTTAGGGCCCCTCAGTAAGAGATGCTGAGGAAATATAAAGACAGTATGTAGCACACAAACCACACAAACCAAACTGTTGAAAACTTGGTCTCATTCACTGGATCTGTTTTGAGTCTTTTACAATATCTAATTTTCTGATTTTTTTTTTTGACTGCAACATTATCTATCATTTTTGCTCAGTTTTTCTCTCACGTCTTCCAAGTTGTCAACCTTTTTCCTGCTCTTGTACCTTTTCCTCGTCTTGCACATCGGCATTCTGGATGCAGTTCTTTCCTTCTTCTATCCTTTCTTCTTCTATTTCCTTCACCTACTTCACTTTCTTGCTGTTTTTCTTTCCTACAGCTGTTGGCATTTCTTCAAGGCCTGTTCACCTACTATCACCATGGCTACGAGCTGGCGAAGGACTTTAACCACTTCAAGACGGATCTTACCATCAGCATACAGAATGTAAAGCCACACATACACACAAAGCATCGCTTACTGATTTGTTGTACTTGTATCTGTCCATCAATGTCACAGTGCAGAGTGCTAATCATCTGAGTCTGTAGTGAAGTCTCCAATCAGAATCAAAAGATTTTGTTGCTAAGTAAGTTTTCACAAAGAAGGAATCTGACTTGGTGATTTTAATGCAGTGAAACACTAACATATAGATTAAAAATGTCACCAGTCGTAGTTTTAAAAAAAATGTGACAAGATGAGGAAGAAGCAGTGACGAAAAGTGCAGTACAGTACAGTAGTACAGTATACAAGGTTGCATAGAATGTAATGTAAGCAGGAACTTGAAATAGGATAATAATGATCCTATTTAAAAACCATGCATGAATGTAATGCATAAAGTCAATGTCTATGATCTCTGTCCATGTTTGTTTTTAATGATAGGAAAGTTTGAAGGAGCTTTATTTATGTATTTATTTTTAAATTGAAAGATACATTTTTGGGGTGTAATGCATATTTTCAAAAATAGAGTAGGAAGGGTTGAAAATTCATCCACATTTTAGGTCAGTTGGGGCAGCTTAGCACAGAAAAAAAATTACAACTCAGGAAGACGTCTAGGAAAAGTAATCCTCAAAATGCCAAAGGCCTGCAGGCAATGAGGAATTCAAAGGTCAGTTACTGGATCTGAAAGTAACATTTGCAACTGGAAGGACACTACAAATCTGTGCACAACAATATAGTCTGTATAGTTACACTTCTACCTTAAGAAAATTAGAAATGCTACAACTTGAGTAGGCTTTCATATTCTACTGTTTTTCCAAGTATCTTCATGAATCTAAAAATGAAATGACCTGTGTTCTCTGTAATTATGTTTACAGACGAGGAACCGCTTTGAGAGCACACGGTCGGAGGTGGAGAGTCTGATGAGGAAGATGAAGGAGAATCCGCATGAACACAAGAGTGTCAGCCAGCACACCATGGAGGGTTACCTGTTTGTGCAGGAGAAGCGTACGTATCAGCCCACTTCTGTATGCAGGAACACATTCCTTTTTATAATGAAGACACAATCCAACATTAACTTACTGTGTGTGTGTGTGTGTGTGTGTGTGTGTGTGTGTGTGTGTGTGTGTGTGTGTGTGTGTGTGTGTGTGTGTGTGTGTGTGTGTGCCTGTGTGTGTGTGCGCACATGCATGTAGGTACAGTTTGTGTGCTGCTTTGTTTGGCTTATACACTCACACAGATCCTCACAGTGTCAGAGCAGCAGAACAAACAAGCCATAATGAACCAGTAGTTGACAAAGTCAAGTCCAATCTGCTGGAGACATGACAGTACCATGGTTACCATGGTAACATATTGAGCACTAAAGGAGGCTCAACGGAAGATTTTGGTCATTTTAACCCTTTCCCCTCCCCTTGCCTCTGTATGGGTGTTTTTGACAGTTTGACGTCACCATTTACTCTCCGTTCTTCTTCTGTGTTTTTATTTTTAACTTTTTCTTTCTTCATCTCTGCATTTGTGTTTGTCTCTCCCTCAGGCTCATTTGTGTCTACGTGGGTGAAGTACTACTGTACGTACCATCGTGAGCCCAAGAAGGTCACCATGGTCCTGTTTGACCCCAAATCAGGAGGCAAAACGGTGAGCAGCTCTGGCCATTTAAAAATACAGAAAAAGGCCACAGGCTCAGAAAAAACGATGCTGTCCATCTGTCTAGTTATCTACTATATATGTATATGTCAGTAAAAAATAACAAAACTGAATATTGCATAGATTTTTGAAAAAATGTTTCTAGCTTGAGTGTCACAGCAGCCTATCATGTTGTCTGATTTGCAGTTAGTTCTCTCTCTGTCTCACTGTGTACTTTTTTATTTCCAGTACGAGGGAAAGCTGCAGTTCTGACAGCAGAAAACTGTTCAGCTATTTTAAATTGTCAGCAGAAAGTGCCAAGCCTTGTGTCATACCTTCATTATCAAGATTGTTCGATACTTGGTTTGTCGAGTGAGACATAACAATTTCTTCAACAGCAGCACCCTTAATAGGTGAGAGTGCAGTGTTGGAAAATTATGTTTTGATCAAGCGGCATGGCTCCAACTGGTTTCCTCAAATTGCTCTCAGAATCTCTTCTTGCCTCTCTCCACCTACAAAAATGATGAAGCCTGAAGTTCACGCCTGTATTCTGACAGTTTTCACAGCTGCATTCAGTAAAGCAAGAGTGGAAGCACTGAAAGTCACAGAAAACCTTTCAGCTCCAACATAGTGAGAAAGAAAAGTATTACCAGAATAAAATGAAAAAATATCTAAAAAAAACCAACATTATGAATAAGACTAAATAATGGATACAGAGCGACTGGACTGAAAGAGAGGAATCAATGAAGATCGTGACATTGGACTTGGGCTCTGCCATGTTTTATAGCAGGAGAAGTTGCATTTATATTGAATGGGTATGAAGCAAAAGTGTTTAGTACATGGTATCTCAAAAGCTGCCATAAAGCAAACACACACCCAGAAATTATCATCACCTCTGTTTAAGGATCAACTTTAATATCAAAATGTAGTTAAATCTATTTTCTGTCTGCATGATTTTGGGCTAAGGCTTCATTATACTGCCTCATGACTTTTGTTTTACATATTGACTTACTTCTTTCTCTGTGAGTTTTGTCATAATATTATTCTATTTTCCTCTGAGATTAAACACTGTATAAGTATAGAAAGTCAACACATTTGGCATTTTTGTCTGACAACACAGACTGTCACAGTGAGTCTAACCATAACTCCATCAGTAGAGTGACCTTGACAAAACAAGGATAAATCACTTAAGTTACATAATCGTGCTACAAAACAATGATTCTAGCATTTAAGCAGATTTCTCTTTCATGCCTCATTCTATCAAGGAGCTCATGAAAAGTGCATTCAGTCTGTTATGAGATTATATTAAAAGCTTCTCACTTGCCTGCACTAACTCACACTTTAGTCCCTAGTTTCTATTTAGATGTATTTTTCTCCTTTTTAGTCAGTGAGTCACTGCAGGGATTAGTGCTGTTGCCCGTTTCACAGTTTCAAAGTGTTTGGCCAAAATTATCTGTTGCAGTTGGATGTTAGGCAAGTTTGAAATATTTCACTTTCAGTCCTTTAGCGTGAGACAAATGAGTTTTTATTATTCAAAACTCTTATGAACTGACTTTCAGTCTTGTCCAAGAAAAAAATCCATGGAATGATTAATACTTTGCAGTTGTTCGGTTCACATGTTTATGAAATGTATGATATGGTTCCATTCTATTTCGCTGCTCTAAATGCTCCTCCACATGCATTCAAGTGTTACTGTCATACTACAATGCTTTTATTTTCTTCTCTGTTTGTTAGGGGGAGGAGGAGAGCTTCCTCCTCAAGTCGTGCACGAGGAGGAAGACGGACTCGATAGAAAAGAGGTTCTGTTTTGATGTGGAAGCTGTGGACAGGTTAGTATTTGCAATTTTACTGCATGTGTCTCCTTTTCAGATCATGTATTTCCACACAGTCCAACTCCAACTAGCTCCTTTTCACCGTGTTTTACTTTAACTCCCTAGCCATATGTCACATTCAATTAAAGAGGATTTTTCAGGGTGTAATTACATCTAACAGACACATGAGGGCGCTGCACATTTGATGAGGATTAAGGATTGGCTGTTTGTCCTCTGAGACTCAGCCTCCTGTTGTTTCCCTTCCTATACCTCCTGTGACTTTTCCTCACCCCCTCTCCCTGCCCACTCATCCACAGCTTCAACCTTCCTCCAATGAATAAGTTCACCTTGTTGTCGGCATCTCATCATCTTTGTTCTTGTGACCTCATTGTGCCTTTATTTGCATAACTGTGCTGTATATTTCCTCTAATAGCATGTGCACACGTACATTTGTGTTGTTATACAGACAGAAGTAAATGTATTTCATTGAGTTGTTTTTACAACTGGCATCAGAGGATCAGATAAAAGTCTGTCAACAGCTCCACAATTTAAATTGCACTAAGACTCTTTGAGTTTCTGACACTGTCGGTGCATTTTCGTTATTAGTTTACCACTCAACTCAGAGTAATATGAGGAGGCTGTGACAATTTTTCAATAAAAAGCTAAACCCGCTGCTGTTTTTTGTTAGAAAAACACAGATTTCATTATTTCTCGTGACTGGCATTTCATTCAGATAGACCTTTTCTCTTCTAGTTGCGTCGCTTCTTTACTGTGGAAACAGAAAGAGTCCGACATTACTTGTTGCTGTATTTAGAATAATTTGTCCCTCATCAGACAACAAAGCAGAAAACTCCTACATCCTTTCATTGTAATTATGTACAGGCATATTGTTTACATTTCACCTGGTGGAATGTCACTTACACTATATATAATCTAATTACCAGGCAGGTATTGCCTTTTCATATCATATTAAGTACTTCATTAATGATCCGGACAAGGTCACTTTTAATTAACAACTCAGCAGCTGTCAAACAGGTAACCTGAAATTAACGGAGTCAGCTTCAAGACAGCGGCTGTAGAACGGCAGCTGTCAGCCTCAGTGAAGCCACAGAACCTTGTCAAGCTGAACTCATTTTTGTTGCGGTAGGAGCCTCAGAATGTGGATGTGCACGTCTGGGTGTGACTGTGTGCTGGCCAGTGAGTCACGATCGAAAGACAACGTGCAGATTGGTGTGTGTGGAGGTGGTTGTAGTGCTGTGGGAGTGACAGCTGAAGGTGAATGTGCTGCTAGTGACAGGGTGACGGAATAGGACCGATAAGAAACCTGGAGAAAATTGGGACGGCTAATGTGTGTGTGTGTGTGTGTGTGTGTGTGTGTGTGTGTGTGTGTGTGTGTGTCCGTGCTGCGTCTGCACACACTGTTTCCTCTATCAAGATGATTTATCTTAACTGTTAAATCTAATTAATTCTTGTTAGTTGGTGAATTTTCAGATGCTATTCATCATCCTTTTTTGATCCTTTTATGGTAAAAAATCTGATCATAGCTGCTGATCGTCTGATTTATTGGACAGCAGTACTGCAGTCATACCTCTGGCACCTGCGAATGAATGATCTTGTGTACTTTCTTTAAAAAAAAAGCATGAGATTTGCATGCAAAGATCCTTCTGCACAGATGTGTTCATCTCAGGAAGCACAAGACTTGTAAAAGAAACATTTTCAATCATTTGTATAAATAATTTTAATGAGTTAAAAACTTTCATTTTAAAAAAAATATAATATTGTTGCAGCTTTATTTTATTTTATTTTATAGACATATGTGGTCGCCTGATGTATTTGTGTGTTATTTTTGTGGGTTTTGTTCATGCGTGGGCATCCAAGCATTTCACACTCACCTTGATTTTTGATAATGTGCCTTTTGTTTTTGTGTGTGTGTGTGTGTGTGTGTGTGTTTGTGTGTTTGTGTACGAAGGCCGGGAGTGATCACCATGCAGGCTATGTCAGAAGAAGACCGAAGGTTGTGGATGGAGGCCATGGATGGGAGAGAACCGGTAGGTTACCATGGTTACCGGTTTGTTCTTATGTGACAGGGACAAACGGGGAGAAAGAGAGACAGACATGGAAAGGGAGGGGCGACATGTCTGTTAACCAAACAAGAGCTCCACCTTAAAACAGGTTTTTGCAGCATCTCTCAACTTCTTCTCTCGACACACGCCTCCACACACACAATCACGATTTGGCACCTGCTGACACAAAGCAGTGCTCAAATAATAAGACTTCTGTGAGGCGTTGGCAAATAATACTGAGAGAGATTATTTTGGTGTTTATGCTCCTAATGGAAAAGTTGACTGACACCTCCCTCCCCAACACTTTGGTTTACGCCTTCTTAATGTACGGCTGTTTTTTTTTGCCCCCAAGGCTGGAGGTGCAGTAGTGCTGAGTCCCGTTCTCCATTTCAGGCACCGTCGTGTCCCAACACCTCCCTCCTGTCTATACAGTATTCAAGTATGCAAAAGTAATCCACATCCATAAAGTCACCTCAGGCTTGAACAAGCAGTTGCTGAGCTCAGGGGAACTATTGTAAAACCCGAAATGTTCACGTTTCATGCCATTTATTGTTAAGACTTTGTTCTGTGGCTGCCAAGTCACTTGATAGTTCAAACTCACGACCGACCTCAGCTATAGCATGTCAACTTTCAGACAAAGGACGCTGCTTTTTTATTATCATTCTGGTTGTTTGTGTGGAAAACTTTGAAATTCTAAAGTCATGTTGGTATTTTTTTTTTTTTTTTAAATTTGGCTTGGATATAAGGTTTAAAACTAACAATAAATGTGACATTTGCATGTGTATCATGATGAATGTTAGTTAAAGTGTTCAGCTTTTCACTTATCTACAGTAAACTACATTAACATCCAAAACCCAGTAGAACAAACAGCACAGCAGCATATAACAGGTGCTTCTCATGCACTGTTGACTACTAAATGCCCTCATTAGGCTTCACTGTAAATAAATTTCCAGCTAAACGAGTGGGTGTTGTTCTTTATATGTTTGCAGGTGTACAATCTCAACAAAGATAACCAGGCTGAAGGCAGTAAGTGGCTTTAATTGCAATTCAGGATTATATATTGAGCATCGTTGTCTTTCAGTGTTGAAGGGGTTAGATTAAATCGCACGAATGTGGCATTTACTGTATGTAAATTATTTTTTAATCAAAAATGGGAACTTTTTAACTAAGGATCTCTAAAATTTGTTGTTAATTCTGTCCGTCAGTGGCCCACCTGGATGTGATCGGGTTCAACGTGATGAAAAAATTCATCTATGCAGTGGACACTCGAGGTACAATGCTAACTTGTATTACTTTATTTTTTCTGGCTCTGTGAATTTTGTGCTTCTTTGCCGCGATATGCTGCACTCTTGATTTAGATTCAGTTCTGATCTGTATGCTGAGTCATAGACGATATGATTCTACTAATGTCACTGGAGTTACAGTGCTTTGCTTTTACATTTCTTTTTTTATGCTTTTTTTAAAAACTATATTTATCTCGTCGTATTTACTTATGTTAAATATAAGCAGAGTTCTGAGCACATAAGCATCTACGTATGAACTGGCAGCGACACAGAGGACCTATTTGCATCTTTGTTTTGAAACAATTCAGTCATATTCAGTCAATCATGAACAGATAATTAGTGTTTTTGGGGACTGTTGCAAGACTGAAATGATTCTTTGTTTTTGTGATAGTAAACTGATAATTTTGGGTTTGGATTGCTGGTCTTGAAGTTACATGATGAGGTCATTTTATGATTATTTTCAGTTAAAATGCTCACAAAACTTAAGAAATGAATGCATAAATGCTGTGAAAGCTAAAAATCCAAAGATATAAAGTCCTGCAGAAGTCTGATTTTGGCACACAAGTATAATATTTAGACAAATGTAAAATACAACTAATTTAGTAATGCTAGTAATAAGAGAAGTACACTGTATTGGCATGGATATATTGGCAAATTATTACACATTTTTATGCCTTTCATGATGTCAGTGAATAAAAGAAATCATCAGGCATGTACAGTGTATTTACTCATGTCAAACAGCGAATACTAACCAGCAAAGGAAAAGTGGAATCCTGGTAGAGCGGAGAATGAATAAATAGATACAGTACATGTAATGTGTGTTTGTGTTCATTGTAGGATTATACCATGTCATTGTGTACACTAACTTTAATACTGTGTACCATACAATCTGTCGGTGTACAGCATTCTGGAAAAAAAGGTCATGAGCAGGATTTAAACGTGCCACCTCCTGAGTATGTCATCCTCTGATTTATCTAGACGTCCCTCTCTACAGTTATTCTTCTAAAATGTCACAGTAAAGGTCCACATGTCGGCAGTATCAGTGCCTCCTTTCATGGGCTGCACTAAGAGCATCCATTACCGCATGCTCTGCCTTTTGGTTGCTCAGCAGATGCATTTACATTTAGATGGTGGATGAAGAAGGCCTGTTTCTGAGCCGCCATGATGATTCTTTTCATGTGGGACATGTATGAAAATGCATCAATATTTAAAATGGTACAAATATGAATAGATGATTCTAAATCATATGTTGAGGACGATACTGGAGCAATGGCCTTCATACACTCGTTTGGTTGTTGAGATAAGTATCATCCTTTAGTTGCTTTCAAATTTCAATGGGATGATGGCAATAATTCTCTTCTTTTTTAGGTATTGATGAACAGGGCTTGTACAGAATCGTTGGTGTCAACTCCAGAGTACAAAAACTACTGAGCCTGGCTATGGGTAAACACTGAAACACATGCAGAAAAGCATGTTTATACAAATAATTTTAGTCCAAACAGAAGACCTGTGTTGCAATTAATTTCTCCCCATATTCATTCGTTCATCAGACCCTAAGACGTGTGCCGATGTGGAGCTGGAAAACTCAGAGTGGGAGATTAAGACAATAACTAGTGCTATCAAGCACTATCTCAGGTTTGTGTGACAGATTTACATAATACCCTTACAAATTAATTTCCACACTGTTCTACTTATTTCTCATAAAACTGGCTTCCATATTCAATGATTACGGGTGTGTTTTAACCTCAAAGACCAGTGGTAAATGGATTAATTTCTCTTTTCATGTCTTTGAATTGTTCATTTTATTCTGAAATTACATCACCTTTCTCTCACAGAACTTGAATAAATGCATATCTCTGCCATCTGTGGCCTGGATCCAGCTTAATAAATGGTTAATCTCATGTTTTTTCATACAATATGTGTGTTTCATTCATCTGGTAAACTTTTAATTATCCATATCAGGGTTTTTTTTTTAAGCAGATGATGTTTATTAGCAGTGTTTTGCTCCATATACACACACAGTTGCACTGTAGTTGTATGTTTCCAGTACAAATACATCCCAGTTCCCCTCTGGCCACTGTGTAGCAGTTGATGGTTAAATGACTTCCACTAGAGCTTTTACGTAATTGGCAATGAGAGAAGGAAGTGGATTGTGAGAGGCCAGGAAAAGGCAGATAAATGGACGGACAAATGTCAGGAGGAGTAGTGGTCATGCTGTGCTCAATCTACTATATCTGAGTGTATGTACGCATTCATGCACTTACACACACATGCACTTCATTGGCACATAAATGGACAGATTTCCGAAAACACCTGCTGTCCGCCACACGTACACGCATTTACAGCATCAAGACCTCAGGTCAGGCCTCATTGAGAACCAGCAGGGGCCATTACTCTCATCAGGCAGTAGTGAAAAGCTCATGTCCAGCTGTGGGAAGCTGGTATAGTGGAGAAAAAAAAAAAAGATGAGAAGGATAACATACATAGATGAGCGTTCATACAGACCTATTTAGATTTATTGATTTTCCAAAGCAGCCAGTACTTTGTTTCCATATTTCCAAGCTGATATTCTCCACTTCTCCTGCTTTTCCAGGATGCTGCCTGCACCTCTTATGACATACCAGTACCAGAGGAGCTTCATCAAAGCTGCAAGTGAGTATTTTCCTGTTATCTATGGCATTTGCCTCTCAAACATGCATCCAGGTTGTTCCTACAATGGTTAATAACATAAAAAAAAAACTATTCAAGATAACTCCGGATTAAAAAAAAATCATGCTTAAATAAAAGGTTCGTGTAGTGTACATGTAGTGCACAAATTATTTGCAAAGACAGTCCTTTAGTCTGTCGATTTAAGCTGAAATCCTCTTAAGTTACTTCATTCAAACATACAAACAGATTAAAGATGAATTTATTTGACCGATTTTCTTTCCTCTTGCAGTTAATGTGTGATGAATCCCATTTCTTTAGTAAATACATGTGAATGAGCTGCTCATGACTTGCTGTTAAATCAATTGCTACTTGCAAATGGAAAGTTCACCTGCTGAGCTACCTGGACACCCACTGTGCTGCCAGGACACCTCTACCTGTCTACTTGCTGTGGTTAGCTGAGCCCCCTCAGTGTGCTGCTTTACATTGTGTTTGGCACACAGGATGTTACTGACCTGCTGTGTGTGGGGTTTTTTTAATACAATATTTATGAGATTCAGATTCCACTTGAAGGGGGAAAAGCCCAGGGAGGTGATCAAAAAGGGATAAACCAGTAAAAGCTTGTAGTTTTCTGGGTCAGTCAGCAGCTGCAAAATGTTTCTTCTTTTGCAACAGCACCTGAGGGGTACTGCTTATTGAGTCAGGATAAATAGTTTCATTTTCCAAAAACGCTCTGCTGTCTTGAAGACAGATTGGCTACACTCTCCAACAGTCAGGGCCATCATTTCAATGTGTTGTGTTCTTCCTGTGTCTGTTGGCTACAAAACAAACTACAAACACTACTTGGTTTTAAACCATGAAACTGAGACTTTGCATTTAAAGCCATCAGTGATGTCTGATAGTTAGAGCTTCTAGGCGTTGTTTGATCTAGTTTAGTTTGGTTCTGCTGGTTGAATCAGGCTTTAAATGATCTGCATGCTATATTTCCATTATGCCATTGCTTTTTTAAAAACTGAAAATTATTCCACCAAAATCAGGTGCAGTTTAGTCGAAAGCCAGTCCGGTCTAGACTGAAAGGTTGTGTCAGGCGACCTGCTGTCTTTGTTTGTTGGTAGCTAATCCTTTGAAAACTGAGCTGACGTGTGAGAAAACAGCAGGAAATGATCGAGTGTCTCAGATAGTGTTACATGGCTCCATGGCGAGGCCAACTGGAAAGACAGCAAAAGAATGTCGAACATGTGTGTTCGAAGTGCTGTACTCAAGTCTGCCACCGATGCTATAATACATGTGATCATGGTTTTGTAATAATCATAAAATATAACATGTGTTTGCAAACCGTAGGAATTTACAGATTTGTGCTATGTCTTCCCTTGTGTCAAACTTTCCATCAGTTTCTGTTGATACGGGCGTCTGCATTGCGATGTGATCAGTCTGTGTGTATCTACACATGTGCAAGGATGCGGGTCTGTGGGTGTGAGTGTGAGCTTTTTTTTTCATGGCTGAATTTTTTCGGAAGTGTGTCTGAGGACAGCGTCCTCAGTTGAACTCCTTCTTTCAGCTCCACCCTGTTTCCTCCTCTCTTTCACACGTCTTCTCCAGCTCCTCCCATCACCAAGTTCATAAGTTCTTCCTCCTCCTTCTTCTTAAGTTTTGTCTCTACTTGCACTGATCCAGTTCTGAATATGTGGTTTGCACTGAAATCAGAGGCAAGGGTAGAAAAAGAGGAGGAAATCTGGTGGGAAAAGGGTTGGTGTGGGGGAAAGAAAGACGAGGAGGCGGAGGAGTGGGTGGATATGGCTGCCACCTGGATTTGTAATACCTGCATTAGGCATGTGCTGGCAACTGCAAACACATGCAGTAATTGCTCTGCCTCCATTCAATAGGTTTTTTCTTGCATTGGTATTTTTTCGCATATTTCCTCTTTGATTTATTTTAATCCATCCACTTTCTCCCAACTGCACTTGTAAGAAAAGCTAGAATTCCATCAGCATGCTTTTTTCTGTTAGTTTGTGGGTAGATCTATATTAAATGGCCAAATTCTATGTTGCTGTGATTCCTGAATGCTCAAATTGAAGAATGAACGGCCTCGGCGGAGTGTTGCGTTCTCTGAGTGCTTTTCTTGTTTGATTATGCTTTACTAACAGTTGACCTGTAAACTTTAGATTGCTGCTATTGAAATGAATGACGTAGACCCCTGCATGCAAAGCTTGCTGTCAGTAAATACCAGAGAGTAGAGGCCTGGGCAATAAAACAATAATGATATGTACGGCCTATTGACACTTCTTTGATCGCACTGACAAAATAGTTTGCTAGAATTTTTGATAGTTTCACTTAAATATGTCAGATTCAAGCTGCTATAAAAGCATGGATTGAAGATAGAAATCTCTGTTGCATGAACAAATCTTAAGCCATGCAGGTATATCATGGTGTGCTAACCTGTGGCTGCCTGGGCTTTTCATGGCCCTTATTACCTTTGCAGAGCTCCCCTATCCCATATAGGCACACAGTTATGGGGTGCAGGCAGAGTGACTGATGGCACCTAGTCTTGAACCAGCCACTCAGAACTTTAAATTCATCACAGTTGCCCTAGCTGCCCTCTATGCACCTCCGGGTTTCTACTTATTATCAAGTTAACGACTGAAAAGAAGCATTTTATTTCAGTTACATCTCCCAGCCCCAGTACAGCATTCATTGACTCTGCTGAGGTAGTGTTTGGTAGCCTTACCAAGCTAGTAATTACCATAGAATAAAGGTTCCCTATTTACACATACAGCCCACAAACCCCAGCAGCATGCACAGATGAGGTTCAGGATATAGTGCACATACTGTACTGCGTAGGAAATATTTATAATGAATTAGAAGAAGACAGGACTGATGCTGGTACTGGACTTTAAGGATCAACAAACAATCGGCAGGCAACACTTGAAGCTGCATCATCTACTTTATGTGGATTTGCCTGTTTGCTTCCCTACTTATAATAAAAGACTGCACATACATAATCAAATCCTCTTTTACTTAACAAATGCACAGACAGATGAAAGTTCGATGAAGGGAGACTCAGACAGGGGTTTTCTTAGTTTTTTTTTTTTAAAGAACCAGGCACTGTCAGGAAGATGGTATTTTACTCAGTTCTTATAGACTAATTATTCTTGTGAGAGTTGGTCAGAGTGATTCATAAGCATTGTCTTGGGTAAGATAGTGTTAACAACATGTCATCAGCCTAAAGAATAGAATAGGGATGATCCTTATGTTATGATTATGTGGAATACCCCAAGCTAAAGGTGAAATCATCAGTGTGAATGGTTTGCTGCTTTTTCATCAGAATGTTTAACATCAGTGTACAGTAATCATTACATCCAAGCTGTTATTTGAGCTGTTTCTATTATTTTTTAACTATCTAAGGTGACTTAATGAGCTACATTACCCTCAGCTGTTTGTAATATAGTCTTGTGTAATCATTTTGAATGCCAGAAAAGTGTCCTATTTTTTCAACCCTGTGTGGTCACAATGAGCTAAATTCATGTGTTTGCAAGAATTTTAATGGGATGTTGCAAGTGTGGGTGGCTGTGTACATATTTGTATGTAACTGTATTTGTACACATACAGCACGATGAACAACAACAACATGAATATGTCATATTCTTTGTCTGAGGGGCTGAAACTGAAGGTGAAAGAACTTTTTTTTGAAAGATTGACGTCTGTTTAGTGACGAATAACTGTGAAGATGATTGACTTTTGCCTGTTGTAATTACTCAGCACCATAGTTCCTGACCACATTGTTATATAGTCACTCACACTGCGGTGTGTGCATGTGCGTTTTGTTTTTTGACACATCACAGCAGTTGGTTAGTGTGTTTTTGCAGTATGTATATGCGAGTTTGGTGTGAACTGCCACTAATGTTCTTCTTTATTTCACGGTGAATCCCTCCGAGGGGAAAGTTGTAAATCAAGTCAAACAATGAAGTAAACCAACAGGTTTTTTTTTTTTGCCAGAATGTGCGGCTGACTGCAATTATATATGTGTTTGCAAACCTGCAGCTAGTCAAAAACTTCCATTCCTGACACTAATTTGCAGAATGGCATCTTCAGTGATGTAAAATTCTATGAAAACCTAATGCATATGCTTACAAAGTGCTCTGTATATGTGTCCAGGGTTTGAAGGAAGGGAAGATTGCCTGCTTGTGCATAATATGTGTATGAAGAAGGATGTTAGTGGAAAGATATATGTGGGCGTAGTGGACATACGTATGTGTCCAAGTGTTTCAGTGACCTGTTGCATGTTTTTGTTTTCAGTGTTGTGCATATCTGTGAGTGTTTTATCTGTTTTAACTGTATGTATGAGCATTTTGGTATGTTTGTGTTGGAGCTCATCCTCCCTGTTGGAAAATACCTGGTGTGTGAGACGCTCTGCCAGTTGTGGGTTTATTGTGCGGCGCTGACAGCCGCAGCCCGAGGGTTGATCTAGTGTGAGTCTGCTGCCATCTCTTTATTGACTGGCACTGGAGCCGTGACTTATTATAGGCATTCATCAACAACAGGTCTGTCTGCCCCGCCTGTCTACCGGGATGCAGAGCTCTTCACAGCATCTCTCTGCGTCTCTTTGTCTTGTGGGAATAAATGCTCTTTGGCTTCAAGTGTCAGATATTTCTTTATAATGGTAATCACAGATGCATAAGTGTAAAGCAAGCCTTAATCTGTGTTTTCGTTGTTGTCAACAAGTAGAAGCAAAGGATGCGTTGGTCTTTCCCTGGATATTTTCTGACTTCTGTAAACTGTTTGTGACCCTCAGCCCCAACTCCCTTAGTCCAATCGTTTCACATAAATAGTGTGATGTTTTTTTGTTTGTTTTTTTTTAGAATAATTTCCTAACATCTAGACAATAAGGTTTTTAACTGAAGTGACTCAAACAGAATTTATTTTGCTTTTTGGGAAAGGATTTCAGTTGTGTTTTGTATGTGAGACTGAATTCAAATATAGCATAGATGCAGAAACATGTTGGTTAATGTAACACTGTGGCTCACTGATGTATTATTAGTTGTTTTTGGACAACAGTTGAGCTCTTTTACAAGGAAAAGAAGCTATATTGCACTCCAAACTCCAAAAAATCATTTAATTTAGAAGAAAGAAGTCTAGAATATCACAAGCCTTTATGTCTTGAGTGATGTATAACAGTTCTACTGAATCTGAGTGATATTTATTTTGTGGTTAAGAAGCACAAAGTTGTTTACTTGAGTCCCTGTTTGCGACTTATTTCATTTCTGTGCCGATTCTTGCGTTTACTTGCATCTCTGAACAAATAATGATTTTATGTCTTGTTTTCGTGATTTTTGTGTCTCGTTTTTGTGATTGTGTCTCATCTTTTTGATTGTGTCTCACTTTTATAATTTTGTGTCTTGTTTTTGTGATTTTTGTGTCTCGTTTTAGTGATTTTGTGTCTCATTTTAGTGATTTTGTCTCATTCTAGTGATTTTGTCTCGTTTTAGTGATTTTGTCTCGTTTTAGTGATTTTGTGTCTCATTTTAATGATTTTGTGTCTCATTTTAATGATTTTGTGTCTCATTTTAGTGATTTTGTGTCTTGTTTTTGTGATTTTTGTGTCTTCCAAATGCGTGCTTGTTGAACACGTACAGAAATAGAAATATTTCTCTAACAAGAAGAAGAAGAAGAAACAAAGCCCCGAAGCATCCTTGCATTCTATTTGTAGACATTCCATTTATTAATTAATTAATAAGGTAAATTATTTATTTATTTTTGGCTGCTGCGTTCATGTACAGTATGCAACAATAAATAAATGACAAGATGTGAAAACCTGAAGTCTGTTTCTTCAACAGTCTCACTGCATGTCTTCATATCTGTCTTTTTCCAGAGATGGACAACCCCGAGGCCAGAGTGACTGAGATCCATGCTCTAGTGCACCGGCTACCTGAGAAGAACAGACAGATGCTGGAGCTGCTCATGAAACATCTGGCCAAGTAGGTGGACGCAACACGCACAGAGATGTTCAACTGCACACAGTTTTTATTTTGCTGTGCGCTTGCTTGATTGCTGTTGTCAACCGTCCTGCAGAAGGATTAGCGTTCATTGTAATCTCTTGACCACATGCATTAATACAGAGTGTACTGAAAATAGAAACCCACTCAGCGGCCGCCGGGGCTAAATCTGTTTCCTGACTGATGAGTTAACGGTCTGATGCAGGTCTGTCTATAAATGCCAGGTGGTGCAGGAATGGTCGCAGTGATTATGGGGTCAAAAGATGTCTCAGTGTCTATTTTAAAACTGGGCTGAATTTGGTAGGATGGTCAGTGTTTTGCATACATCTAGCTTTTTTTGTAGCTGATATTGAAAAATGAATGTAATATGTAGCTACAATAAATGCATTTATCACTATATCACACCTTAATGGAAGATAATCAGATTCTTGTCATCTTTTGAGCTGATTGGAAAGCAGCATTTTGCCCAAGGACTTTTCTGCAGGACAGATAGTGTGAGCATTGCTGATTATTAGCTTCAACTATTGTTAGACTCTCTATGTAGGCCATACCCTGACAGTTCTCTTATTTTATTAAAATTTTCCATCCCTGGGCATCTCACAGTTTTACGGGAATGTTTTTATACTGTACATAGACAGCAATACTGCATAATGTATACGGGAGAAACTTTGTGAATAAACCACGTTGTCTGTCTGCAGGTTACATAACCACAAGAAAGCAGGGCATGGCACCATAGGCTTATATATAATTATACCTTCTAAAGCAGCCGACTTGCACTGTGTTTTCATTGTAAACCAGATTTTAAGCCCTGTGGCTTTAACAGGCTTTTCTTCAACAGCAGCAGCGTGATACAATCTGTGACAAATGGGACATCGGCCATATTTATACCCCATGTCTCCCTACAGTCAGTGGTGGGAGTGTGTGTGTGTGTGGGCGTGCATGTGTGTGTGCTTCTGCAGTTGTGTACATATATGTATATATGGAGGGCGGGATGTGTTTTCTTGTTTTTAATGTTTTTATATGTTGTAAAGTACTTTGCATTGCATTTTTTAACTGTATGAAAAGTGCTCTATAAATAAAGTTTGATTGCATGTAGGCGAGCGCATGTGCAAGCAGTTTGAGTTATTGTGCGTATTTACCTGGGCTTAGTGGATTACACCTGCCGACGGCCGTCATCGCTAGCTTATAGGCAGAATGGCGGGATCACAGCACACCTCGGCTCTCTGTCTGTTTCAGTTCAGATGAGATCTGAAGATTTATTGCACCGCTGTCAAGGTATTCATTCAACGGAATATAAATCATGCAATGAATACAGATGAGAAAAAGAAAAACAGTTGCAGTGGGATATAAACTGTGCTACAATAAGGCAAAACAACAATAAATAATAGTTTAAGCAGCGAGGATTATAATGGGTTCGGTGCGAAGAGAGTGAAAGTCAAAGTAATTTATTGTCGCCTTCAGCAAGATATTCTGTTTGTCCTTTTGTACATGAACAGAGATGAATAACCAGTCTCTGCTCTCTTGATCTTTATCTGACTGTCCACCGACTGCAGGTCCTCCCTCTCAATGTGCTGACCTGTTTTGACCTGTTGTTCAGACAGCTGATGCTCCTTGTTCACTTTGGTCTTTCAGCCTTTCTGCCGAGGTCTTTGGATTATTATTGATACACAGTAGTGTCATTTTAAATGTTTAAATCACTTTAATTCACTATTCCGTCAGCTCTGTTTGTCTTGACCACCTTCTCTAAATATATCCTTGCTGTTTAGTTGTCATATTATGTGCTTTGTTTGCCATTCAGTTGCTAGCTTTGTGGTACAGGATAGGTAGTATATGGTGGGATGATTAGTGCTTCTTTTATTACTGAAAATAATTCCTTGCAGCTGCAGATAATAGGTTGATGAGAGTAGTAATTTAAAACGGTAAAGCTGAAAGACACAATCATGCTTTTTTTTTAGGTGATGTGGTCTTTAAATGTCAGAGGCCAAAGGTTCGGCTAAGCTACATGTACACGTTCTAAGAGGACTTTTAGGTCTCAGAGATATGCATTAGATATAACAGTCAAAAGGAACTGCAGAACCCCAAAGTCTAAACTGTTGACTTCACCAGAAAAAATGGAAAATTAAAAAAAGAGACTATTTTATTATACTTCTGTTTCTATATTGACTTTTTCAAAAAAAAATTCTGCACAGTTGGGTGATTCTGTTTGACTGTAAGTTACTACAGATGAATGTAAAACTATTGACTACAACTGCAACTTTGAATCTTGTCAAATTACATGTTTTTAATTTGGAATGAACTACTTTCTCTCTGTCTGCTCCCCTCAACAGTGTGGCCAGTCACCACCAGCAAAACCTGATGACCATCGCCAATCTGGGCGTGGTGTTTGGGCCGACTCTGCTCCGCCCTCAGGAGGAGACGGTGGCAGCCATCATGGACATCAAGTTTCAGAACATCGTAGTGGAGATCCTCATTGAGCATCATGAACGAGTAAGAGATGGTGCAGATGAATCGCACAGAGTTTAGTGATGTGGTCGAGGATTAAATGATTTACAGAGGGTCGTCGGTTTACGACGTCCTCGACCTACGGTGTTTCGTCGTTATGTCGGAACTGCTTACGTGGAAGTAGTTGGCGACCCTCTGTGATGAATGAGTGAGACTTTGTCTCGTTCTCTGGTCTTTAATTGAACCTTCACACAGGCTACTGTGGGCCAAAATAACTCCAAAAACCCTGTAACTTAGCTCCAGAATTAGCTGCCGATCCATCTCTCTTTCGCTTGACACACACACACACACACTACTGCTGACTCTCAGCCTATCAGAGGTGAGCTAACTAAACATGGCACGTTCACTGATATTAGGTAAATCTCGAACTGAGCAATAAACATGAAACGTCAACATCAGTCTGTTACAATATTCTGTTACGTTCTTGTTAAATGACTCATACATGCATGAAAGTCATTAGTATTCAAAACTTTTCCGAGGAACTGATTGATATCATGATGCACGTAACGGCTTTGTTTACATTTTTGCCGGAGTTCCGACTTACGACGAAAATCGACTTTTCTTGATCCTTAGGAATGAAACTCCGACATAAGCTGAGGACCCCCTGTACTTGCCTTTTTTCAATGGGGATTAACAGTTGTGTAATTTGCATTAAAACAGCAGTTATTGCACCTAAGCTTTTATATCTGAATGGGCACCTGTTCAACACACACACACACACACACACAACAACAACTGTATATACTTTCTAAACACTTCAAAGCCACTTTAGATACAAGCAGCTTATTGGCAGGCCAAGCTGCTTATAGTCATTACCATGGCAACACCTGGACCGTTTCAGACCCTATACCGTTGTGAACACAGTGACTTCAGTCTGTGAGTGAAACAAACATTTGTGTGCATGCATAGATTTCCACACAGTAGAGGTGTGTGTTGAAAGGATGATACACAACATGCACATACAGGAAACACACATCAGTCTTTAGACCTCCCGTACAGCAGCTGTCTCTTATGCAAACCAGTGTGTAAAAACAAAACAACAGGAGTGTAAATATTGTGACAGAGATGTCATCACAGTTTGGCAGGACATAAACGGTACAGAAATGAATCATTTGAACTCAGTGACATGCTTGTGTATTGAAACATTTGTATATTTTGTGACATTTTATTCTGCTTTTCTGTAGCCAAAACAGCTAGTCCAGTGTGTTAAAAGACGTTTTTCAGCTCCTTTTTCTTCTTGACCCGAGCGATGGGTGTGGGGCTGTTTGACAAGCAGAATATATAGACTGAAATAGCAGACGAATACAAGCATAGCAGCATTAGTTCCGGGGGAAACTGAAAAACATAGTGTGTGAATATTTTTATCACAATTGCGTGCATCTAGCTTAACTATACTTAAAGGAGTAAACATAAATTTCAGTAATGTCATGATTGGAACCACAAATCGTAGACCAGAACCCACAGTGTCTTCTGTTGTTAAGCTTCTGCATAATCACTCCCATTTAAAAGGCGTTTTACACGCTACCAGCTTTATTATTATGCTTTGTAACTAATGGTTGTAGTTAAGTTGCATTAATCCAGGAATTAATATTGAATATACTGCATCTGCTCACAAATTAGACCATCTATCTTATTACCTAGGCATAAAATGAGTCATTGGACCGCTGGTTGTCTGACTTTCGCTTTTTAAAAATACTTTTACTGAGTCGGATCCCAGTCGACCACAGCATCGTGATCGCTGACTCGACCATAAATGCGATAAGATCATCTACATTAGCAAGAACATGCTGCACACACGCTGGCTTGTTTGTAACTATCTCCACCATTTGAATTTTTTGAATTTATTGTTTCTACAGATATTCAGGGACGTGTCAAATTCTGCAGGCGGTTCAGCCAACATGCAGCTGAACCTGTCCAGGAGGAGAAGCGCTGAGAGCAAAGCCCCGTCCTGTAGCGAGAGGCCTCTCACTCTCTTCCACACACCGACACATTCCCAGAAAGGTGAGCTGAAAGACATAGTTTTCCCCATACAAATATCACTCTTTATTGGGAGTTGCAGATCTTATTCGGTTTTTATTCTCAGTGAGGTCTCATGCATATCCAATGCAAGTCTCTAGAGCCACAATGTTTTTTGATGCGTAAATAAGAGTTCACAGTGGTCAGTAGGTCGACAGTTTCAACAGGAAAATGACATTTTTGTGGTTGAAAACACCACAGAGCTATATGCGAAGAGAGTTGTAGATATAAGTAAATCTTTTTTGTCGTTATAGGTGAGAAGAGAAACAGCGTTGTCAACACGGCGGACTTGCAACAGCCCGTTTCCTCCTCTGCCAACTGTAACAGCAGCAGCAGCAGCAGCAGTGGCAGCAGCAGCCAAAGTCGAACCCCGAGACACAGTCTGACCAGCAACGATGGAGAGCAGGACAGCCGGCAGATCCGGCCCAGCTCTCTGTGAGTATTATCTCCAGTGGGATTATCACCATGTTAACATATGTAGTTTCTCATAGATGGGATTAATTATTTACAGCAAGTCAACAGACACAATAATAAGTCCGTTTGAATTTGAATAATTAAAATTGGGTCAAAAACTAGAAAAATAAGTCTGTAATATAAGATCCTCAGTGAATGTCAAATTCTAAAAATACTGTATACTGTGCAGATTCGGTGCTATTAAGCCATTTATTCTTTAATTAATTTCACGTTTAAATTTTTTTTTTCCCCTTGCAATTTTATAGCTGATTCTTTTTGTTGCTGGAAACACAAAAACTTCCAAGGTGTCTGTGAACAGAAAATCTGATGAGCATCTTCTAAAAAAAAAAAAAAAATTTTAAAAACCACTATATTCTCAAAATGACACAAAATATGATGGCCCTATCTTACTGTATATTACACAGATCAAAATGACTTGCACACACCACATTAAGGCAGATACGGATACAAACACAAGATGAAGAAGAGACACAGAGTATGAGAGTATAGATAAGAATACATGAGATCATTGGTTTTACAGTTCATAAGTAATGGTTAAAGGACATGTGTATGTGTACTATATGGAGATGACTATGAACATGTGTACAAATATTAACCTCCAACGTGCACACATAGACTCAAGAATGCATAAGCAAATTGTTTTTCTGCACAGAGATTCACGATCACAAGTATAAGTGAGCACATAAACACACGTCGGCACATGTGTTTTTGGCAACCAAGAATTTAGAGAAGTAAAAGGCCAGTTTGTTGAATGAAGAAAAAAAAAGAAGAATGTAAACACAAAATCCCATTCACATGCTTAAACAAAGAAGTGTATATTTACATAAATGAGTGAAGTAAATCTGAAATGAAAAACATATATAGTAGCCTGCATGTACTGTGCTGTGCAAAACTGCAGGCTGTTTAGAGGCTTAGATGTTTACCCATCATGCAATACAGTCAGGGAGGTGTCTGATTGGTCCTAAATGCTGCATGACAACAGCTCAAAAGAGTCATAAATATGTATGACTGACAACACAAGAAGAAGAAGGAGTCCTGCAGCACTTGGTATGAACTCCACAGAGCCACTTAGGAAGCTTAAATCCATACACAGACTACGGCAGGAGAGCCGGTGCTGTTCTAAAGACAAAGTGTTGTCACTCTGAAATTTATTAGATTTAATATTTTCTCAGTTTAATGCATTTTGTGTGAAATTAATGGATGATTGCAATCTATACACTGAGTGAAAACTACTGCTCAGTACTGTGTATCTTGGATTTTACTTCCACAGCGTGCCCACTTTTCAGGCTGTCTGACCACCGCTTTACACAACTGAAACCAATGACCAACTGAGACAAAAATATTTTTACAAGTCTGAGCAGGCCTGTCTCCCAGTGAGAAGTATATATCTTCATAGAAACACTGAACACGCCCATCCTGAGGTTATTAGTAGTTGTAAACACACATGCACACCTGCTTATGGAATTCACAGTGACACAAGGCTGAGCATGTGGGCTGACACGCTAATGTACCGCAAGCACAAATACTGCCTTTATCTTCTGTTTATCTCCGTGGGATCATCAGTTTTCATGATGTTGACTTCGAGCCACTTTAGTGTTGACATACAGCTTGTTAGACTGAGAGGAAAAAACACTATATGACAATAATCGTCATTTACTGACACGAAAGTGACAGAACCTTCAAGTGCAGCATGTCACAGAGACTACTGCACGTCACAGTGACTTGCTTTTCTCCTCCTGTCGTCCTACTGCTATTTTCACTCACTCTTACTTGCTGTATCCACTTTTTTTTCCAATCTGTCAGTCCTTGATAGTTGCAACTTCAAGCCATTATTTATTAACTCCCCTCTTATTCCTTTGTCACTGATATTAACGTCTATCTTTTGAACCACACATCTGTTTACAAATGGGATTCTCATCTGAAAGCTGTTTGGCCACTTATGATGACATCAGATGGATAATCTCTCTTATAAATCAAAGCGATATGTTTGAACATTTACCACGCTTGTAGAAATTGGTTCAAGTAATTCGCTACATATCTTTTCAACATGCCTTTAGGTGCCTTCACTCTATATCTACTTTAATGCTAGAAATTAAGCCTTAATTAATACAATATTGCAGATGTTTTGTGGAATATTGTTAAATAATAATCACAGATTTCCTAACTTCCTTTTTAGCATGTGAATAATGTAAAGTGGACGAAAGTTGTTTTAATTTGACTTCCTCTATATGTTACTGTCCTGTTAGGGGAACTTGTCTTTGGTTGATCATCCCAAATTGCAAAAATCAGTTGAAAAAGGAGAGCAACTGAATCGCTCCAGGTGCTCCAGTGGTTGAGGTCTTATCTGTCAGAGATCTCAAAGTGTTTTCTTTAAAAACGTGTTCTCTGAGTCCTGTGCTGTTAGGCATGGGGTACTGCAGGGGTCTGTACTGGGCCCACTGTTGTTTTCTCTCTATCTGACACCCTTGGGTTGAATTTTGCCTTCTTTTGAGATCTCTTTTCAATGTTATGCAGATGATCTACAGTTATACATGCCGTTGGTCATTCAAAGTGGACCTGACACTAATAAATATCAGGCCTGTCTCTCTGCTGGTTATCAACAAATTTCTGGTTCTGAACTCTGCACAGAAATGATGCTTCTTGGACCTGTAAGACTTAATCCTCTGTTTGATGATTTTGCTCTGTCTTTGGGTGACTGTGTTATTCACTGTAGAGTCAGAGTCAAGAATTTTGGTGTGCTCTTTGATCAAACTCTTTCGTTCCAATTCTGTGTGAAAAAGGTGACCAGAGTGGCCTTTTTTTCACCTCAGAAACATTGCGAAGATTACACCGATTCTGTCGTTGCAGAATCCTGAGGTCCTAACTCATGCTTTTGTTTTGTCACATTTTGATTACTGAGATGTCCTTTCATCAGATTTGCGAAAGAAGACCCTTCGTGCTCTGCAGATAGTCCAGAACACAGCAACTTGTGTTCTGACCAGAGTGAGTAGATATGAGCATATCACTCCAGTGCTGGCCTCTCTGCACTGGCTACCTGTTCAGGTTAGAGCAGACTTTAACCCCTTGATGCGCAGCGTGGGTCAGGAGATACCCATTTTTCATTGAATTTGGGTCACTTTTGACCCATGTTGTTCATCAAAGGGTTAAGGTGCTGCTAACATATAAAACTGTAAATGAAAGTGCCCCATCGTACCTCTCGAATGTGGTGAACCTGTATGTCCCCACTCATGTTTTGCATTCCCAGAGGACTGGACTTCTGAGTGTCCCAAAGGTCCGTAGAAAGACGGTTGGGCCTTTTCTTTCCATGCACCGACATTGTGGAACAGTCTATCTGTTGAAATCAGGCAGGCATCTCCCATTGATGTATTTACAACAAAGCTGAAGACCCAATTGTTTACATTTACATATGAGTCAAATTATTTGTTTTACTGATGTCCTTTTTATTGTTTCAGTATGTTTGTATATGTTAGTGGATTTCTGATGTTTTTCTTGTTTTTATCTTTATGTACAGCTCTTTGACTGAAAGCGCTTTATAGATAAATTTATTGTTATTTATTATTAATGCAGGATTTAGATCTGCACCATTTGGAAACACAAATTACCCCGAAACCAAGAAGAAATGTGAACTTTTTGTCTTCAATTACTGCACTGTATACCCAAAGATAGTTATTCCACAACTGCTTAAACAGCACAGGAACAGTGCACAATGTCATGTGTGTGCCACTTGCGTAAAATAATCTGAGTAAGTCCTGCAAGCTGGATTGAGCTGCTGTTCTCTGCTGTATGGCTGCCGTAAATCTAAAAAAATATGGTAATGTTCACACCGCTTGACAAGCAGCTTCATCCTCTAAATGTACCAAAAATGTCACAAGTTGAAAAGTTATGGCCGCTTCAAAAGGAGCTGTGTGAATTGTGCAAAGTCTGCACTTTACTGTGGAAAAAGGACACCCTTTAAATGCCAGGTGTAAATGTAAATGTGTATTAAGCAACTGTTTATTAGTGTTTAGTTGATTAATAGTAGTAATATTTAATTCTTATTTAGTTTGGGCCTGGGTTCACATCAGAATTTAATGGAAATATAGAAAAGAAATTTCATCGATATAATGACAGAAGCAGAGAGGATAACAGAGAGACCCTGAAAGAGCACAGGATGCACACTGGAGACAGAAAAAAAACTGTCTTCAGATCATCTTTGCAATATGGGTGGCATCAAAGAGGCATAATGACTGTGGTGAACAATCCATGTGGCCACGATAGGGTTCGTAATGGTGTATGAAATTATGTGTTGGAGGACTTCTATCTTTATTGTCCATCTTCGCTCCTCTTATGGCGATGCTACATGTGACCCTTTATGTTTGTGATGTGCAAAAGGGGAATTAGAACTCCCTTCATTAACTCTACCACAGCAAATTTAATTGCATCTTGCAGTGTGAGATGTGAAGCGCAGCGCTCTTGGATCATGTTCCTGTTTTATTTTCATGCTTGAAGAAAGACCAGTGTGTGGTCAGAACTCTGCAGGCTGAGTGTGAAGAAACAGACATCAGAAGGTTTTATTTTAGATTTAAAGATAGCTGCTGAGTGATTTCCAGCTACTTGACAGCCAACCACAATGAAAACACTACATCTTAGGGAGGAAGAGAATGTGTATTTCCAAAGCTATCTGACTAGAGTAGTCAGTGAAGTGTGAATCTCAAAGGAGCTATGAAGGCCAAGATGGATGTAGTGAGATTTTCAAGATCTTAGCAGAGGGTTCTTTTAAAGCATCAGCCCCACACTGTAGGGAATCTGTTTGTCGCCTTACTCGGTGTATGAGTAAAAAAAAAACAAAACTCAATCTACTATCAGTTTTATTCAGTATTGGCTTGTATTAGCGCAAAGGCCGGGCGACTGTAAGAGATGAAACAACAGTGTGATTAAATTAACATAAGATAAACTTACTGTTCTGTGCAACATTTTTATTATCCCTTATTAATCCCACGAGGGGAAATTCTGATTTTCGCATCTCTCCCCAATTGGGGGAGTCAGAGCGACGGGTCAGCCACAGTACAGCGCCCCTGGAGCAGGAAGGGTTAAGGGCCTTGCTCAAGGGCCCAACAGTGGCCACAACGGGGTTTGAACCTCTGACCTTCTGATCAGTAGTCCAGAAACTTAACTGTTGCGCCACCACTTTTAGGGATCTGCATCATAACAACAACCCCAAATATTACAGCCAGAGCCTTAAAGAACTGTCATCAGGAAATAGGAAGAACGAGTCCTGCAACAAATGACATCATCCCTTAAAGCCTTGATTACAACCTCATCAAGTCCATCTGTGATACTAAATTCTGACCTTCAATCCACAGAACTGTGCAGGTTCTTCATAATGTTGAAACAACCTCTTTGTCCAACACCCTGAAACTGGACTCAAGTATACCAAGAACAATTTAATGCTGTTATACAAGGAAAGATCACACCATTAGTCCTTTTTTTTCCCTATTGTTTGCTCTCTGAAGTTAATCGACAAGTTAAAATAACTCTTGGAGCGATTTTTTTCCAAAGCATGCTCAGTGTAATTTTTTCACCTAGTTCTATATATCTGAGACAAATTAGCTCTAAAATTAAATGTGCAATGTGAGGTTGAAATAAAAAAAACAACAACAGTCATTTAAATATATATTTCTGACTCTTTTGATCTTGATGAAGAAAATAGCACACAGCTTTTCCTACAGATACTTTCTAGTGTCACATGTCACTTCTTCATTACATTTCCCACAGTTATGTCTATATATATATATATTCTTTTTTCTTTTGTCATTTATTGCTGTCTCAGTCCCCCCGCTTACCTTTTGTTGTCACACCTTTGCTATTTGCATCTGTCTGCCAGACCCCATGATTCAACCACCTTTTGTTCTTTGTTGTATTACCCTCTGTTACTGATAGGAAACCATATGCAAATTAACCACTATTCACCCTTGTATTTACATACGGCTCCCTTCCCTACTCTCTGACCATCTCTATAAAATGTGTACTTTCAAAATGTTCTGGGTTGGCTTACCTTCACAGACTCATGGTCTGTGTTGGTAAGCCCACCGTATGCCGGAATACCAACAAACACCCCACTACAGTAGACTTCGAAGGACTAAGAGTGAAATTTCTTCAACAATCTGTTTGATAAGTAGTATCAGCACAATCAACATTGGCAAATATCATCAAAAATGTACACAACGGAAAACAAAAATTAGGATGTTGAAACTTCCATATATTTGAAAAAGAGCACACTACAACAGTCTTCGGACGAATTTTGTGGCCAGAATGTTTAGTAAAATACACTTGACAGTGACAGCAATCCATCCTCCAGACAGCCTGAAGAAAGACATGTTGCCTCTAAAACGACGCCAGAATAGAAAATCATAAAAGAATTATTCATGCAGGTATTTTATTTGCACATTTTGGCCCGTTGTCTTTCATGGAAGGATCATTTTGCGTGTTAGATGATACTGTATATGGCAGTTTGAACTGTTGTACATCATCTAACAGATTCTTTAAGATGAGTTGAAAAGGACAAACAAAAAGCTGTCTGAGCCTTGTGATGTTTTCAACTGTATCTGATTTCAGTTTTCCTACAGGTCAGGGTCGGATCTAGACCTACTGCTCACAGATTATGGAAAACAGACTCATGAAGACACGCTCACACACACAAATGCAGAGTTTGTCAGGCAAAAACCACAACTCTAATGTTAAGCAGAGAAAAGGGCTTAAAACTTGGCCTGTGTTAAAAGAATCAGAGGAAATATAAAACATAAAAGCATTAAGAGCCCGAAACAACAAGCCCAAAATCACACATCTTTTGTGTTTATTTAGATCATTTTAGACTCATTAAGGCTCATGTAAAGTTGAAGAGAATGAAAGCATTAATTACAATGAATTTACCCAAAGGAAACTTTCATGAGCTTGGGCAATTGTAAAATGTTACATTAGTTTGAGTAATATTTCATAGTCACAGTAATTTGGACAGTTAAAAAAAACTATAGATGTGCAATGAAGAGATGAGGTCACTTCTGCCCACAAATACATATGTAATCTACATATCTATTCTAACATATAAGATATTAGTCTCTCTGTAGTAAAACAGATACCGGTATTTAATTTAAAAAAAAAAAAAATTGCTTGCATTATGAGCAGTGTAGCATCCAGTGTTTTGGGAACTGAATGTTCCAATGTACTGTAGAGACAGCATAAATACTAAATTAGAGTGATGTCCCTTTAAAGTCTTGCGATGAAACTTGCTTTATTATGCAAAGTTTAGGATCAAGACTCTTTAAACAGTAGGCTTGCCAAAGATCTGATTTATTCCAGCCAATGTACAACATAAAATGCCTTCCATTTTCAGCAAACCAGCAAAGAGAGGCTGCGTTCTGTAACTAAATGGGATCACAGCTCAGACTCTGCTTTCTCAATCTCCCAGAGCCGCACATCACAGATTTCCAAGAAAAGCCGTCCTGCGAACTCAGCACAGACAAGAGAACGGTACAAAGTTCAGAGGTTAACAACTAGGCTTTTAAAAACACTGCACTCCCCTGAGGCGGATTTTATTTTAAGTTTTGGCACCTTGACTACTAGTTTGGGCAGTTTTGTCGTGTCCTCTTTTTTAAGGGCTTGTTTTCAGGTGGAAAATGTGTGCATTTCTCTTCACACTTCTTTGAAAAATGCCTTTTCAGTTCTCTCACGTACAAATCTCATTCCAGTTACTCCTCTCAGTAGTGCAAAATATAAAAAAGTACTAAAAAGACATTAGCTGATGTGTGACCGCTTGAGTCTGTAATACATTGAACACTAGCATTAGTGATAAATATGACTGGCAACCCCTTGGACATAACCTTGGACCTGTTGTACTAAGGTAAAAATGTAAATGGCAAAATGACTCTTGCTGCTGTACTTTCATCCCTGGGGGGAAACTGGTGGATTTTTATATATTCGTCCTGTCTTTTTGCATGTGGAGAACTAAAGTTTTGGAGAGAGAGAGAGCTATCATCTCTGAAGTAAAACACCAGGGGTAAAAATCTGAAAACATCTTCTTTGTGAATAGAAAAATTTGTAGGAAAACTATCATTGAGATATTTTCTGCCTCACAGCCAAACACCCTTTTACACACTTGCACACGGTGCCAGTCACCAGGTTACACGTGTCTGCATCTGCTGCTTTGATTGATGGAGTTTCTTGAATTTTTTTCCCCTTTTTTCTTTCCCTTTTTGCCTTCAGCACAACGCAGACAGTGCAACTTTCTCAAGCCCTTCGATCTTACAGATAATACTCTGAGCACCACCAGCCAGTCATGAGGGATTCAACTTCAGGCTTGTAATTCTTAAGAAAAATGCAATTCTGGTAACAGTGGATCTTTTTTTTCTTCTTCTTTTTTTGTTGTTTTGCCAGCGGCATTACGATCAGAGAAAGTTGTATATAGATTTAATCTCTGTGACAGTTCTGTTTTCTGCCTTCTTCAGCTGCTTGAAATTGAAGATTGTTCACATGTCATGTTAATGATTTAGTCAATTTACACTGAAAGTTATACGGTATGATAATGTCAGTCCTTCATAGTGGCCTCAAGGCAACATATATTTATTTGTATTTGTATAGACTATATAGATATAAAGAGCTTATAGGCCAACCTTACTTCTCTAAACTCTTGGCTGCCTTCTGTATTACTTACATCTACGGCATCTTCCTCTCATTATAAAAGCACACAGATGATGTCAGGCCCAGTTACACACCTCTGTGACAACAGTAACACCGAAAATTTACGATTCTCATAATTGAAATATTTCAGAGCGCTTTTGGCACCCTTGTGTTTTTTCTGGAGTCCAAACTTGGTATTTGCAGGTCAAGTAGGTCACACTGATTTATTTTGCACAGAGCCTTTTAGGCAGAAGATGATACATTCCTACTTAATGGATCTTAACTAGGCTGTAAACTGTATTTATGACACTGGAAAATGGGAAGGCAAGCACTGCATGATGGTGTTGTACCCCAGAAGGATTAAAGAATTCAGCGTTGTATCAGCAGAAAAAATACATTCACATCATACTGGGTACAGACAGAAATATTGCTTCACTTTCATAGTTTAGTATTTATATGGATTTAAAGATGTAAGAATGTTGACTTGCATGCATCGTCTAAAGATGTTTGATTGTAGTGAGAATTTTAATGGCATGGAAGTGTGTGTGGGTGTGTCGTAACTCAGTGAATTGATGGCCTATCAGAGGGAAGGGTGGAGACCCCATCACTTTAATTAAATCAGCTGTCAGATGTGCTGTGAGTGGGAAGGAGAGAAACCATTTACTTAAAACCAGTTGATTTACTTTTCGCGCAGTGTGCTTCCAAATGTGAGAGGAAAGCGAACATGACTGATTTATATCGTGGATCAAAATAGCTTGACTGTCAGCTGGAAACCTTTCCTCCTCATCTCTTCCAACACCTCAGATGGAGAGAGGGAAAGAAAAATGGGTTAAAGAGGGCTGCAAGGTCAGAAAGAAACTGAAAGAGACGAAGGAGATCAGAGTGAGTGCATTGATTGGAATGTGAGTGACAAATGGAGAGAGACAATGAATCAGTCACTCGGACAGTTTAATAATCAAAACAGGTGAAAAATGGACAATACTTGGGATGAGAGAGGCGCAGTGATGAAATTCATGAATGCGCCTGATTGAGCTTGGCCATTCTGTCTTATTGACATAGTTATCTGCACGGTAACAATAACGATAATACCAACAAATAAAAAGCAGGTCAATTTAATAATACATCACAAGATTAATAGGACTTCACTTGCTGTTTTGTTACCAGTTCATTCGAGATTTCAGTCAGAGCTCCATCTGCTTAACACAAAGTCAAGATCAAGAATAACTTTCTCCTCTCTGTCTACATTTATCACCTAGTTAAACAGCATTCTGCTGCAAAGTAAAAATGAACGTCATCAGCAGCTCACAAAACGTACATGCATCATTTCTCTGCCTTGTGTTTGTGAATGAGTTAAAGTATTGACTGTAATTGTTTAAGTGAGTCAAAAGGTGTTACATTCTGCTGCTGCTAGTCACGTATTTGCACAGTATCTCTATTGAAAAGCTCATCTAATCAATATTTTATATATTAGCCATAGATAAAACAACTGTGTCATGTGAAAGATGTTACTCATAGCGATAAACTACATCGAATCGTCACCTAAATCGACAGTTCCCCTGACCTCAGATGAGCTGTTTAGCATCTCGAATGCTTTGATTTTGATTTCTTACTGGCAGTTTCGAGCTGCGACAGGCAGATGGAGGAAAAATAGTTGCCACTCTATGCTCCTTTACAGTACAAAACAGCAACTGTACTTGGCAACTTTTTTGGTGGACATTGTGTAGCATTTACAAGTTTATTTCAAAAATTTTCGGCTTCACCTGGAAACAATAGCAATAGGTTGCATTTTGGGGCATAACTGTATGCCATAAAGCCTTATATCACTGTCCACAAAAACTCAAAGAGAAAAGGAGAGCAAAGCTTGGAGCTGGTTTTGTTTTTGCTCCAGGAATATGTGTCCTTCCACGCAGCATGGGTGGCAGAGGAAACCAAATGTGGCTTTGACCTGTTGACCCATACAGCTTACTGAGCCACTATCTGTTTCCCAAACTAAAATTTTGCTTGTGTGATCAACATTTTCTGAGTGATGACGAGGTCATGCATGCTGTTGAAGAGTATCTGGAGGCTCAAGATGTGACCTTCTTCCACAATGAGATAGCGAAGCTTGAACATTGATGGACCAAATGTATTGAAGTTAAAAAAATATTGCCACAACCACTCATAGTCACCAAAAAGCAAGACATATTCCTCAGGAGTTGGTAGAGACCAAAACAGAGATAAGATGTGAGAAAATAATGGGAATACTCGTTAGATGACCACAAACGCAACTCCAAATGATTGCTAATGCTGCCCAGTATCTGAATGCAGTTAAGCAGTTGCTTTTATTGGATGCACCATCATATGAAACAGAAAAATATTACGTTTTCACCATTGTTCTGTACTCACAATTCAGTCTGACATGTTTAGCGTGTTTGGAAACTGACTAGTCTATTTAAAGACAAACATTTAAATGGGTTGAAACAGAACTTCTTGCAAACTTAATGCATATACAGAAGTAGCTCTCCTGTCGTTCTTGCACTGTGCTCCACATCATGTTCCACCCTTCGATGAATACAGCAATCATTGGCACACCTGGCTTGAGTTGAGCACTTTTTAACTCTATTCTTGTAACATAATATCAATGATTATAGGGCGAGTCAAGTGTATTTTAAAGAGAACACACTCCCCCGTTACATCTGTTCACTAGTAGGATCCCTGTTGATTTCCCATCTGAAATCTTTGTGCTGGACCAGAAGAAAAAGACTCAAGAAGTAGTTCTGAAGCCTTTAGACAATGGAGACAAATTGTGTTTCATGTTCAGTATATGAAAAGGAAGCTTAGCACACCAGATTCCTCTGAGAATATTCTGTGTTTAATTGCCTCCCATGAGAGATTATTATCAGATGATAATAATTGCCTGCATGTATAGATGGCTCACTGTATATTGACTAAATACGACTAATGGCGAACATTAAGCGCTCGTACAATCCAGCCTTTGAGCATATGAGCACTGGAATTATGGAGAAGCAGATTCTTAAAAAACAACAACAAAAAAACATCTTTGATCCAGAAACACATGTTGTCAGAGATGATGCACAACAGCCTGGCTGAGTGTTTTTTTTTTCTGTCAGTGCAACAGTGTGAAGGCAGGGTGGTGGGTTTTCTGTTTCCTCCCTGCTGTCTTTATCTTTGCTCTGTTTTAGCAGCTAACTTGTCTTGCAGCCTTGAGAAACCCCATATAAACTATACATCAAAATGTGCAGCTCAATCAGGAAGGACATGCTATGTATTTTGTTCATGATTCATTGCGCAGTTTTTACAAAATTCACAAAAAGCTGTATTGAAAATCCCCATTGAAATGAATGGGAAATTACCCAGGTAGCTGCCAAATTCCAGCCATCTTTGGAACCCTGTAGCTCCAGCAAACTTTACAGTAGAAACTTCATTCAGTGTTTTAGCAGGGTTACAAGGCTTTAAATGTTATTCCTCTAAATCTGTGTTTTGATATCTTTTATGTTTTTCATGAAGTTGCAGCTTAAATTTTATGAGTTTTTGGAAAATCCATTTTCTTCAGCTAGAATGGGTGACATCATGTACCATTTCAGTCCTCTTTCTCCAGTGTGTCTCATTACCATAGGACTTCATTTTTTTAAATCACCTCAATGCACCAAAACTGTCATGGACTCCAGTTATATCAGAGCCCCACAATTGAAATGGAGTGTCTCTTACTCTGCCATGATATAAAATGAATTACATGCATGAAAATACATCAGCTTGTTCAAAACAAGATTGTGTTTCACATGTTGAAGGAATGTTTTTGATACGACTTTTAGTTTTTTTTAGCTGTGATCATTTGTTTGAGGGTCTAATCCTTAGTCTGCCTCTCTGCTCCTCTCTCTGCTCTTCTCACTGCAAACAACCAGTGACTCACAGCTGATTGGCTGATTGATACTGGACTACACTTTCAAAGTAAAAGCTCAAAGATGTTAAAAGATACTGATCTGGGTTTGTGAAACGTGCTGACTTTTTAAAATAATATGTGCTTATATAAATTCTGTCTTATAGCAGGACATATTAATGGCACATAATCTTTACCTTACGTCTCATTGTTTGGAATCATTACTTCATCCTGGCTTTCCTGTTTCATTTTCCAGCCTGAACCCAAAGAGTCGTGGCAGCATCCCAACCAGGTGAGGAAAATATGTCTTTCACAGCTTAATGTCCACAGCTCTGCAGTGTACATATATGATTTTTTACTCTATTTAATTCCACCACCATGTACTGCCAACTTGTCATTCTACGTGAATGTTCTCATCAGTGCAACATCTCCCAGTCCCACCTCACCACGTTCCCCTTCCTGGCCGATGTTCTCGGCCCCTTCGAGCCCGCAACCGACATCCTCTGCCTCCAGCGACTCCTCTCCTGTCAGGTTGGTTCCAACTTGTCACTAGTCTGAGTGAAAAATAGCAGGCTGTATGTGTCCCAGGAAAATCTGAGCTGTGTGAATGTGTGCCCAAGACAGATTGGGGGAAAAAAAAGGAAGGCGAAAAAATGAAAAAAAAAAAAAACATTTTTTATTACATACAATAAGTTCTACTTATGTAGGTGTTGCCCTGTTGGAAAATTTAATTGAGGAACTCGAATGCTGCTCATAAATTATATAAATGCTGTTAGCAATATGCTATTATTTAGTTCAGTAGCTCTTCCATTTTGAATTCCTGAAAAACGTCAAAGAAAAAGCTTTTTAATTGAAAAGGTTACACTGCTGCAGTGTCCTGAAGCAGGATGCTTCTATTCTACAAGGTTCAAGGAGCTGTCATGTCGGGGATGTGACCTCTGATCTTCCCCGTGAAAGGAGAGAATTTTAAAAGTTTAATTGCCCCTTAGGGAATCTTTGCAGCGTCTTGGATCAAGGATGCACATTCAACTACTTTTACAGAGGTCAGGCAGCAGTCATTCTTATATAAGCTTCTCTTTTAAAATTGTAATAAAAATGCACTTTAATTGGATGCAGTTACTTAACCGAACCCTGGCAGTCATGCTGTGTCCATCAGTACAGTTCAGCACTTCACATTTCAAGCCTAAAGTGACCTGGTGCTGTTGTGGAAGCTGCGAACATGTCGTGTTCCTTGCTTTCCTTCAACTGCTAACCTCTACGTGGCAGTGAGGAGATACTCTGGCAAATTAAGTCACTGTAATTTAAAAAAAGAATGATTTGTATAAGAAGAAAACTGGCATTTAAAAATGGAACTATATGACCATTGTGTTGACTAAAGAAAATCTGACAAGATCACATCTTTTAAGTGAGATTTGTGCTGGAAGACAAAAATGTTCTCTCTCTTATTGTCTCCAGTATTGCAGGCAGAAAGGCTCGAGCATTGTACGCCTGCAAAGCGGAGCATGACTCCGAGCTGTCCTTCATCGCTGGAACCATCTTTGAGAATGGTGAGTCAGGCTCTGGACTTGCCAGCAGAAAGCGAAAAGGGAAAGAATGTAGGTTGGTGTATAGAAACAATGTGCTTTCAAAACAAAAAGTCAGCCTCGGGATTTTGCTGGGCTTCGTTTAGCCTTAGTGCCACATTTCATTGTATGTTTACATTTATCCAAATAATTAACCGTCCAAAATTAGATCTGGATGACCTTTAACACTCATTTCCCTGGACTGACACTTCTTTAAAATACAAATAAATGAATGGTCCCTTGTCATTTTCCCCCCTCAAATTCTTCCTCGTGTAATTCAAGGTGAACATACCGGAGCAGAGACTAATGAACACTAATTACAACGGTTTTTAATTAACACCTCATAGCTAATTGCTGGGAGACTGAATCCATAGGGTGTGATATAGTTTCCCATTTGTCAAATGCATTTTTATCTACCACCTTTTATTAAATTGGGCTCAGATGTACACAGAGTATGTTAGAGGCTGGCAAGAAGAAAAGGCCGTTACAGATGCAGCCAAGTGAAATGCATTGCTTTTGCACACAGCCAAGATCCTAATATCTTTCAGATCAGAGAGGTTGTGTGCTTTGGTTTGGGTCAAAACAAGTATACATATGAAAGTAATGGTAAAGGTATTAAATAAAGTATTGATATTGATAATTGATATTGATATTGATAAAGTATTGAAATATGTTTTCCATTTTTCCTTGCAGTCTTTGTTTTCTTTCTTTCTTTCTTTCCTTTCCACCTTCATCATACAGAAATCCCACCCGAGTCACAGGTCCTCTGAGCCTAATTTCTCTCATCTCGAGTTCCCAAATCACATTTATCTCTCCACAGTTTCTTCGGCTCAGCTCTTCTAATGAAGACCAGATTTGGACAAATTTAAGGATAATAAAACTACTGAGGCAATACTTATGTGCTTATCGCACAGAATAACAGCTGACCTGAATAGCCGTCATGGTGTGTTGTAAGAAATTCAATGGAAAAATTCAGCAAACACACACACAGCATTATTTCTGATTCACTTTTGTTGGTCATGCCGAATGACACATGGTCCCTAAATAGAGTTAGCTGCATAAAGACCACCGAGAGTTATCTAATGCGAAGCAGTGTCATCCGAGCTCTTTGGGTCAAAGTGTGACCCCGAAGACATGCAATCCTTAAAGTGGCATCTCAACCCGGCAGTCTGCTCATGGTTGGACAAGGACGTAGCATTCCAGCTGTCCCAATGGAGGACATACTACAACCTCATCAGGACTTTTTAGCAGTCACGCATTGGACCATCTAAAATGTGTGTTAACCTTAGTTGGAGAATGTCATCACAGTTTTGAGTCTTACACAAATTGGTTTAATTCATGCAGAACAATGAAGATCTTACACAGGCAGAAACCTACTGCTTCATGCTGGGTTCACATTCGGTTTCCTTCCTTGATGCAAATATATGGTAGTGTGGTCCTCAGCATTTCTAAATTAGATTACTGAGGAGGACAGATGTGGTAACCACACAGTTTACCTCTGCAGTGATCTTTCCGTATCTTCCCAGAGGACTTCTTTGTTTAATGGATCTTTAGCCAGAACATTACAATATACAGCCCGCCACAGTGACCCAAAATCTATTCAATTACACTGTTTCCTTAAAATCGCACTGTTATTGGAGTTCATACTGTACACATCAAGCTCTACAGGTTTAAGCAACTTAAGAGAGAGATGTTGGAACATGTGCGCCTTTGAATCTAAATCAGTCAATATCAGCAGCAACAATGGAGAAATAATAATAAACAGGGTCATGCATTTTAGTTAATGTTACACACGAGAAATAATACATAAGAATGTAATTTTTTCTTTAGTATTAACTTGGCGTCATTAAAATAATTCCTGCAAAAAATAGTCATTTGTATTTCCAAATTACTAATTGGCCTACTAGCCCTGTGACAGACTGGCGACCTGTCTAGGGTGTCCCCTGCCTTCGCCCGAGTCAGCTGGGATAGGCTCCAGCCCCCCCGCGACCCTAGTGAGGATTAAGCGGTGTATAGATAATGGATGGATGGATAATTGGCCTACTGCTGTGGTTTTAAGGCCCACAACATCATTGCTTTGGCTCATCACTTCCATCAACTTTGTAGGAGGCAGCTGTGATAATCTCTGCTGAACAACGTTGTATATCACCTCCCCAGGATCAAACAACACACAACGATTGTTGGCTAGCTGAGAAACATAACAGCGTTTACTGAGACATAATTAGAACCTTTAGAAGTTGCTGCAGAGCAAAACTGGACTTCTTGAGGTGGCCAGAAATAAACTATATCCTGATATTGCTTCTTGTCTGCTGAATGTAGGTACAAAAAATAGACAGCTATCATGTCCATAGTGTCAAATAAACTGCATTAAGCACAAATTAGCAGCTATTGATCAGAAATGTCAAAGGTACCTACTCAAAATATTTAGACACGGATCACTCAGTGAGGATCGAGTGGAATTATCTAACTGTTCTTATCACAGGTTTGCATCTGTCTTCTAATCCCCCTTCTCCACTCGTATCTAATTGTGTCCACATGTACAAGATTTGTTTTTCCTCTATCTTAAAATATTCCAGCAAAATCTGTGTCATTCTTTCTCTCTAGTTCATGCTTCCAGGGAGCCTGGTTGGTTGGAAGGGACTCTGGATGGCCGAACAGGACTGATACCAGAAAACTATGTGGAGTTCTTATAGCTCCAACCCACAAAGAAACCTGACCTGCACCATTCTGGATGGGCTTAGACCAAACTGGACTGGACTGGACAGAAATGATGCAAAACTGCACAAAACTCAACAGACTCCATCAGATCTTCTGTTATACTGGACTTGACCATTGTTGATGAGGTGACAAGACTGGGAACTGAAACTGGACCAAGCAGAACCATGTCAAATGGATATGACACAGGAATGAAGCATGACACAGACTGTGGGGAGAGACACTGAATTGCACTGGGGGAGGAAAAAAAAAAGAAAAGACCGGCTTTTATTGGATTAGTGTGGTTGGCTTCCGAAGTCCTGGTGAAAATGATATGGAAATGAACCTGGATAATGTGTGTGAGTGCTTGTGTGTGTGAAAGACGACGAGAGGACTGCAGGTGGAGGTTGGAGAGAATACCTTATATAAATGAGTTGATATTTTTGAGCTGTGAGGGTTATGATTTTTTTTCAGCTCCTGCTTTCTGTTTTTGAACTGCACTGCCACTGCTTCAACATCTCCTCTTTTTAATCAGGCAGAAAAAGAGAGATCTGCCAGCGGAGTTGATGACAGGGAACATAATAAAAGGCAAGTGGCCTTCAGCTTTGGACTTGCTGGTTCACCTCCTCATTGTTGGGCTGATTGCTAATCCCATTGGAAAGCTGGAGCTTTTAGAGCTGATTGAAATGATTGGGTTTGGCTATGTGGCTGTAAATGTGTTTGTGAGCACTTGCCGAGGCAGTCCGGTAATTCCCTGGGACAAGACTGAACCTGGCTAATGTTTCAGAGCTCCAGTTAAGCAGAAGCCCCAGGGCAGATCAGCACAGGATGAGGTTGCCTCAGAAACAGTTCGCCAAAAGGTCAGCGTTGGGTTTCTCCTTATTTATAATGCTTCTCCCTGCAGAGCCTGCAGAAGAATATGTAAAAAATTCCAAACAAGCTCCACAAGCAGATCGGTGGTTTACAATGCAGTGTAGGAGTATGGACTGAGTCCTGATGGTTAAAACAAGCCCAGCTGCGAGTCCTCACTCTGTAAGGAGTGCTGAGTCATGTTTGCACTATTTCAATCCACATTTGGAATTAGAATCACATACAACTCTGTCTTTTTCTGGTCGTAGCTATATTGTGGATTCAGTCGATTGCTTTACTATAGATGTGTTAATCTTAGCAGCACAGAGTGAGGGAAAGAAATCAAAGTATGGCACAGTCGTCTGCGTCATATTCAGCACCACCCACCAGGTGGATCTTACTCCGATTTTATATGGAATTACAAAGGCGGTGCTAATAATATAATTATCTGAAGAGGCATTTACATTTGGAACGGGATTTTACAGCCAAGGCTGTCATTCATAAGTAAATGAAATGCAGATGTGGTTTTTCAGAGAAGCTCAACATTTGAAGAAAAAAGGCATCATTCATTTTTCAGGATTGTTCTTATATGTACATCAAAGCTGGTCTGCTTTGGGGCTCCAATGAATGATCTCATTTCCTGTGTAAAAGCTGAACTTTTTTCTCTTAAACCACTTGGTGAACATTTGTAATACCTTTTTCTGACAGTTGTAATTTCTTTCATAGCAGGAAATTAAAAAAACATTTTAGCATTTCAACAGAAAAAGTCAAATGGTAGAGTTTAAAAAAAAACTAAATGTGAAATGAGACTACTTTGTTCATATCTAAACTTCTTATTTATGAGACTTTCTTAAAGGCAAAATCCTAAACTGTATTCTTTTTGAGGTGTTTTATTGACATTGTAAATAAATATACAGCATTTGATAAGGTATAATTTTTTTTAAGTATAAAATTTATATTTTGTATTTTTAGCATACTAACTTAATTCCTTAATTTCATCTTTGTTGCCCAGATTTTTGTATCATTTAAGTCTATCTACAGCCTTAAATATTCTTTCAGATGTTTTGGTGAAAGATTGTGCAGAATTAAAGATAAATGTTCAACAGATGCTGTTTTGGTTTTTCTTTTGGATTCAGTCGCTGGGCGGAATAATAATACAAGTTGTGATAAAGAGCTTCTGAAAGTGGACCTATCAAAGCAGAAACCCAATCAAAACTTGTCTGTTAGCCTCTTTGAACTAGTCTTGTGCATGTGCAGTCTACACTGCTCCCAGTGCTCATGCGATACTCTAATCACAGGCAAGCTACAGCGCAGCGAGCGCTCAGTCTCCTGCATCAAAATGGTGATTTTTCAACATGAAATGACTTTGGGAAAGAGGCAGATGATGCACACAGACAAACTTGAAGAACATGCATCCTGGAGAGCAATGGTAGTGTTGGTGCGACTGACAAATGTACGCTTTTTCAACACTGTGAGTGGGCGCATGTTGGCACAATGGCTCCACACTTCCGGTCATTTGCGGTGAATGTTCGCCCTCAGATGCCTCAGGGTGTCATAGTAGGACTCAGCACTGACAGGCCGACCCTGGGGACGAATTTATGTACAACCTTGAGCGCCAAACAGAACAGCGAGCATTTGTGACATCACCACCTTCTTTTCCGTGAACGCAGCCATAGCTAAATTCGGAAACCCTGGACTGACTTATAGAGTTGACAAAGAGCTTTGAGAGACCGCTTGGCGTGATTGCGGTTGCTCGGCTCAGTGACGCCAGAAAACAAAAACATGTCCTGTTTAGCCTATATTGAACAGACCTATGTTTCTTTTGAAGGATCGACTGATATGGTGTGTTTTTTTGTTCCGATGCCAATTACTGGTATTTGAGAAAGACCAATAACTGATGTGGAACCGATATGCATTTTATGTAATGTTTTGACAGCATGTGATAGCAGGAACCTAAGTAGGCTCCATCATTCATAAGGGTGACTATAACTGAATACATAAAACAGAAATAGGAGTGATTAAATAAGGATGCTCTCCTCTGTTTATGTGGGCTCCACTGAGATTGATCAGTTTGTCTTCTGCACTTAGTTCATTTTTCTCTATTTTCTTAATCTTTCACTGTTCTATCACTTTCATTGCCCACTAAGGTCCATATCTTAAAGCTTTATGAATTATTGCTTTCCAGACTCTGTTTCAGGTTAATTTGTTGCTTCCTTCTAACTTATCAGCTAGCTGCTAGCATAGCTTAGTTGCTAATTCCCTGGTTTGTGGCAACGACTTGCATTTCTTGTACTGTACAGTTTTTGCAGTCTCCGCTAGACAAATTTCTAAAATTACCACAGAATGACGACAGAGAGAGGAGGCTGGATCTGCTAGACTGATAATCACTCTATCCCTATTTTGTTTAGCAAGCCTTAGAGATGCTAAAAAGGCTAATATGAGCTTTTGATAATTGTTTCCCACTCTTAATGCTAAACTAGCCTCCCTACCTCCCGAGTTTTGTTTTCCTTCTTAACACAGAGACAAGAGTGATATTGATTTTAAGGTCTGACAAAGAAATATGTTATCCCTTGAGTACATGATTACAAAAAATGACAATACTGACATTTCAAAGTCATATTCAGTAACTTCGATCTAACAGAAAAACACAAACCCACTGTAACTAAGTGTTGAAAAACAGGAAACTTTATTGTGTAAGATGTTTGAACTAAAGAGAAATCAGTTCTTCCAATTTTCCACTTTCAACCAGCGATGACAAAAACATCATCTGACACGATGCCAAACTCAATGTCAGAGAACAACACAGATAACTTAATTCAACATTTAATCAAATAGGTGAAAATATCGACACTGACTACAGAGGAGGTGTAATACAGAAGTAATACAAACTATTTTGTTTTTTTTAAACAAACATTTTATATTTTTTGTTGTTTTTGTTTCTTTTACATCGGATTACATTTACATAACTGAAATACGAACAAAACAGACTTCAGTGAAAGCCATAGCCATATATACCAGTGAAACATGATCTGCCCTTAATCTTTAAAGATAATATTTGCATGTATTTTATACAAAATAGACTATATCAACCAATATGAGGGTAGTGCAATTCTGTCAGGCTCTGGTAAATTTGCTTTCACACAGAGATTCATCTTTTTTTTGTTTGTTTGTTTTCTATTGTTAAAGTGACCAGTAAATCCTCACAGCAATATACATGGGATCCAAAGCCTAGACCTTTACAAAAGACATCTTTAAAATAAAACAAGAAGTACTAGAAGTCGGATAGTAAGTGCTACTCAAAATGTAACTGCTTGAATACTTCTTTTGTTATTTTTTTTTCTCCTCTGCTTTGGTCACTTTTCTAGAACTCAAAAATCTCCTCCAGTCTTTCTCACCTTCCATCCCTCCCCCATTTCCTTATCATTTTTAAAAACACAGTGACTTTTCATGTCGACTTTTCCATTAACTTGTAGAATTTACATTTATTTCACAAGACAACCATGTTTAACACTTCCTAATGTATGCAACACGCCTACCTTTATCAAACACAAACCAACAAACAGAAAAATATTTACTTTCTTGACTCGTTCAATGTACAAAAATGATTGAGTAAAATTAGTCATATCAAAGAGGATCAAGCTGATGTATTCAAAATCACAGAAAATATTATCCTATTTATTTATTTTTTACAATAGATCAATCTCCAAAAGCATTGATATTTGTTAAGGGTACATCTATTTCCTGATTTGAAATCTTATTTCTATGGCTCTCTGTCTCCCTTTCGCAAGGCCTTTAGTCGAACATGTAGTTGAAAGGTAAAAGAGAAAAAAGTGTATACGAGTATAGAGGTTATGTTAAAAAATATTTTTGTAATAATAGACATTTTTTACATTGCACGGGATATGTCAGCGTTGCTATGTACATCTATAGTCGTTTAGAAATGAGCAGGGATATGGTTACATCTACATGTTAAAGCTGGTTTTCTGACGCGCCGCCATCAGTGAACAACTGTAATATTGGATGCAGGTTACCCAAACAAATACGCAGTTTAGTCTAATCTTCCCCAGAATAACCAACACACACACAGTGACACGAGCAGCGTCGAGCCCGTTTTCTTTATAGCACAAGGCCACAAGACTGAGTTTAGCGGATGGAGGTGAAGGCCTGCACCGTATATGAAACAACCTCGCTGCCAGTGTCCACCCTTTAACAGAATGGCTGATTTAAAAAAAGAAAAAAAAACACAAAAAAAGATGGCTCTTATTGAATAGTGGCTTGTGTGCTTCCAGAGCCTGTTTTGCTGTTAGCTGTAAGTAACATATAAATGACCGGTCTCTATGGCAACCTGCTACCTGGTCTATTAACTGGCATTCAGAGTTATGCGCTGCGGAGGGATGAGAATTATTCAGAGTAAACAGCTGAAAATCTATACTGTCGACATTTTAGGCAGAGAGGCCTGGCAGAAAGCTACAAGAAGCACTGAGGAAAAAAGTACAACTGCTACGGGAGGTGGTTGGGGAGAGTGAGGAGGGCGGGCACTGTGTTTACACAAAAGCCAATGTCTAACTGCGCTGTAAATGCGTTTTGCTTTGGCCATCACATAAGCTGGTATGAACATGTTTTCACATTACAAATGCTGACCAACACCTGTTTGACATCAGCAGAAGTTACGGCTTACTTTGCAATTTCAAAAATACAGTATTATTTTGGTAGATCTCCAATAAAATAAAAACAAAGTCGGTCATACACGGACTCGCATGATAACAATCAGTACTTTTAAGCTGGTGTAGGTGTGACAATGAAGATTCTTCTCATAAATGAGCACCCTGCAAAATTACAACAACTACGTAATGTCAAATCAGAAGTGAATAAGTATTCTTTCACATCTCCAGGAAAAAAAAAAAACGTATAAACTTACCATTACATTTGGCACTAGTGGAACACATCCAAGTGATGTAAATCACTCATAGCCTGAGCTTGATTTGCAAATAATATGGACTAAACTGCAGCTTCTTTTAACAATATTCTAACTTTAGAGATGAAAATAGAGGTTCCATCAAGTATGGATCTATTTTCACATTTAACATAGAAAACAAATATATACTGTATATTTATATATTTTCTGTATCTTTTTTAGCCATGTTGAGCTCATCAACTTAAAGGCGGAGTCTGCGATTCTGGAGAAAGATTGTTGATATTTTGCCTATTAGCATGTACTAGATTTACTGTCCGTCTTATTCCCACTTCCCACTTTTCCCACCTCTCTTGTACACAAACATGGACAAGACATGCTCAGATATCATTGTGTGGATCGTTTCAAGCCACTTTCTTTCTCATTTACAGAGCCAAAGCTGTGACCAAACACCAGTTTCCTTTTTTAGCCTAGAAACGGAACGCGTATATTGGTTTAAAATCGCAGACTCCACCTTTAATGATCCTGTTTGTGCAAGCAGAGGTGAAACTCATTAAAGGGTATATTCCAACTAAAATGGTATTTTGAGTGAAGCAATACTTTTTTTCCTATGCCTTTGGTTTTCCTATCAAGAGCACATGGTTAGATTGATTGTGTCTGAAGATTGCAGACTGAATCAGTTCAACCTCCAAATACTTTTTGTGGTCATGATTCCTGATCTACAAACCTAACCATTCTTAATCCCAGTACTCCTGTTAGGTTCCAATGCAAAACAACAAATTATTTCCATTCATGTGTGGCCTTTATGTCATTTCTGAGGTGAGGACAAGGAATCTGGCTTGGTAAGTCACTCCAAGTGTAGCTCCATGAAATCACATTTTAAAAATATTTGCATGAAACCATTTCCTAAACTTTAACATCAGTATGAATGCAGCTGGCAGTGAAAGAACAGTTTACTTGAATCATTATGGCTATTTTTCTTCTGACACCTTGGATGTGTTTTTCAAATGTGATTGATAAAAAAAAAAAAAAAACCCATTTGTGCATTTGCATCGGAATAAATCACTAAAGTTCGTAAACATTCATCATTCCAATTATCAGATTTCACAATCGCTGGTTTTTCCTATGATTTAAATCCAATGTTTAATTCAATCAAACTCCAAATAATCCAAAACATCAGATATGTGTTTCAATTCCAGTGGTATCCATTCAGCACAAAGCTGGTCGCAGCTTCTAGAAGCATGTTCAAGAAAAAGGATTTGCATGTGTATTCATTACATTTATCGATACAATCTGGGTACTGTAACTTTAAATGTAATTTAATACTGATTAGCAGATACAGTATATATATCAAATATACTTGGTTAAAAGAGCAACACACAAAATGTGTTTTGGGACTTTTTCTCATAATTTTCTATTTTTTGTTTGTTTTTTCAGTGGATTATCAAACTTTTCAAGACTTATAATAATAATAATAAACTAATAAGATTTTGTACATTTCATGCTGCTCTCATACTTTCTAATCTGTACCATAGGCTGTCTTCCTAACATGCACATCTGGAAATTGGAACAGAGAGAGAGAGAGCTTCCCACATTAAAAACACCAAAAATGGCAGCTTGGAAAGAAAACAGAAATTGCCAGCGTGGAAAAACTAAAACAGCTAAAATATGTAGAAGGTTGTCAACATTAGATTGTTATGCAAATACAAAGGTTTTGAGAGGATGGCTATGAAAAGCTTGAAAACTAAAAGGCACTGGTTTTCCCTCAGATACATCCTGTGTAAACATTTGGCTGAGCGAAAGTTTGTCTGCTTATACTTTGTGTGTGTGTGTGTGTGTGTGTGTGTGTGTGTGTGTGTGTGTGTGTGTGTGTGTGTGTGAATGTGTGTGTGTGTGTGTGTGTGTGTGTGTGTGTGTGTGTGTGTGTGTGTGTGTGTGTGTGAATGTGTGTGTGTACAAGTGTGACTTCTGCTTGTGTGGTCAGAAAGGTGTGTCTGCATAACATAACTGGAGAATTTTTTTTTTTGTTTGTTTTGTAGTTGTTTTTTTTTTTTTTCTTCCACTGGTATATAAATCAGATTCTAGTAATTTCCAAAGCAATAGCTGATTCACAACTGCAAACAGTTCAGTTCTGTCCTTGGGTCCAGAAGAAAAATAAGGTTCTTTCCTGTATGTTTGCAATATTTTTGTGTGTTTTTCTTTATCCTCGTCATCACCGACAATCTTCTGGAAACCCCAAAAAGTGAACATTCTCTGCGCAGTGAAGCTGGGAGGCAGCAAACGGAGAGAAGCTAGGCAGGTGAGCAGAGGAACTCTAGGCTTGAACCGGTAATCCTGGCAAGTTCTAAAGCATATTAGGTGTCATGTTGATGAGGGGAAAAGCTGTTTGTTGGCTTCTCAGTAAAAACTGCAGTTAAACTCTGGAGACAGGAGAGAGTAAGAGGCAGATGGCCGTCATAAGAAAGCATTAGAAATCTGAGGATAGGGCCATGGGTGGAGGAAGGAGAAGGTAAGGGTCCTGGAAAAAGTACCTAAAATGCATCCTGCTCAAGAGACATTCAGAGGCCAAATCCTTCTTGGCGAGCCAAGAGGAAGGGCTACAAGTTGGCAGTAGGATTTCCTACTGAAGTTCTGCAAACCTAGGACTGGAATAGGGGATAGAGGCCACAGGTGTTGTGCTCCGAGATTAGGCTGAATGGCTGAGGCCTGAGGGGAAGGAGGGGTGTGGCAGAATTCCTAGAGGGGTCCTAGGAAAAACGAGGAATTGAACCAGAGCGATGAGGGAGAGGCAGGATAAGCAAATGCTTGGGGCCCCAGAGAGGTACAGGTGCAGGGCAGGATTTTTAAGGCATTGATTCACAGTTTAAGGCAGTCATTTCTGATGAAACAGCAGAGGCTTGACGCTCCCATCTTTGAATTTTGGTATCTGGTTGGTGATGATCTCTGCCAGCATCTCTGGGAATTCCACACTGAGGGTTTTATTCACAAAGGTGTAGAAGCAGATCTGTAGAAGGCCCTCGACCATCTGGACGAGACACCCAGAGGAGCAGAGACACAGGGAGATTAGAAACACTGTTACATATCGCAAAGCTGATTTCAGTTTGCAGGATTATCTTTAAAGCAGCCTCAGGTCTATATGCAGGAGGTCTTTACTTGTGCAATAACGAGGCTTTACAGTGGCATAAATGTACGCAACTCCGCTGAACACCAATTGATTGAAGGTACTTGAACCACAAGATGTCATATAAAAAGCCAGGCCGTTGTGAAGAAGACATTAAAGGAAGCCTTGGTAGATACCATCCATTATTCATATTTTTGTAGACATGATAAACACTACTAGTATCCCGGTTACTAATCACTGTGTTTTATCTGCACAGGCCAGCAAAGCAACTTCAATTTCCTGTACCTGTGGCGATTAAAAATGAATCCATTTTAGTCTATAGCGGTGCTTAGCACTATTAAAATGCAACATCGTCTTGCAAATTTGACTTTTCTACCTTACTGTCAGCATTGAGAGACAATAGCGACAGGAAATATTAAACTCTTCACTCCACTTTAAATGCTGTCAGACTGTCACCATGTAGGATAAAGGAAGCGGTTGATGAAGATACGCAGGCGTGACTGGTGGGAAATGGTGATTGTGATAGTGTGCAGTGACAGAAAATTTCTGTATGAGTAGGGCATCCTCTTAACAGCTTTGTGAACCGGTTAAACCACTCATGAAACCACAGGAATCAGCAGCACAAGCACCAGTTACATCACTTGGCTGAAGCCAGGCCTGCGCAGGTAGTCGCTGGCGATCAGAAACCGAGATAAGATGTGTACGTGTACAGCATCATGGTTAAGTCTACCTAGCATAATCGGGTTTCTCAAAATCAGGATAAGAGATTATCCAAATCGGGATATGATGTTTACATACATAAACATAACAATGGGATACTTCAATGTAGACTTCAAACTTCTTGTAAATGCAGTCATACACAGTTAGGTCCATAAATATCTCCACACAAATTAAATGGTCAGCATTTCGGCTCTGTACACCATCACAGGGGATTGGAAATGAAACAATCATGGGTTTATTTAGATTTTCAGCCTTATGATGGTTTGCTTCACTGATGGTGACAGATCTTTGGACTTCATATTGAGAGTTGACCTCACCAGCTTCCAAACACAAATACCACGCTTGAATTGGCCTCTAGACCTCACATCTGCTCCTTCTGAATTAAATAATGAGGGAATAACACACATCTGGCCATGGAACAGCTGAGCAGCCAATTGTCCAGTTACTTTTGGTCCCTCAAAAAGGTGGCGGGCACACATAAAATGTGCTGTAATTCCTACACCGTTCACCTGATTTTGATGTAAATACCCTCAAATTAAAGCTGAAAATCTGCACTTAGAGCACATCTTGATTGTACACAGAGCTGAAATACTGAAAATAGTGTCAATGTCCAAATATTTATGGACCTGACTGTAAAAAACCTTACATAGAACAAAGTAGACCAAAAACATAAGGCATTTAACATGTGTTACAGAGAGTGTGTATGTGTGTGTGTATGTTTCTAACCTCTTGCATGGAGTCCAGTAGCTTAGTTAGCTGGTAGAAACGCTGCCAGTTCTGACTTGCATTCTCCTCTCTCTTGACGATAGCTTTCCCCAGCTCCTTTATATATGTCATCCGGATCTCATCAAAAACTGCCTGGCTCTTCAGGCCGTCTTTCGGTACTAAACACACACAAACCAACACAAACAGAGACATCGAGAGATACATCAGGTTAGCTGGCGATGGCGAGATTGTTGAAGATAAAATTAGAAAATGATAAATGATACATTGTTCATTTGAAGAAAATGTCTAAACATCACATGAAAAATTTGAAATCCTATCAAGCTATTGTTCTATTAAGTGGGCAGTTAATGCAGAACACAGAAGGTTATTGCCAAGAACTGTAAATAAATCCTTGTGATACCAAGAGCACAGCTTTGATAAGAGTTTATCTTAAAGGTAGTAGGTCTAGGAAGATGAAACCTGATCATGTCTTAGTCCACTGTACCTCTGTTCTTCATAGTAACAGTTGGGATGGGAGAAAGCAACTTTTTTTTTTATCTTCAGTAGAATTTTTAAAAAATAGTTCTATCTGATGATGCACCCATGGAATTTGTCTTTTAACATCAACAGAAACCAAACATAAAACACAGCATGCAAATTGACTTTTTTTCTGACTTGGTGACAAGGTTTGAAAATCAAATTTTTATTTTTCATGTTTGGAAAAGGGTTAAATTAAAGCCTATTACACACCGAAAAAGTTCTCGATCACAGCGTTAATTCACACCCTGGTCAAGTTTGATTTTATAGGACATAATCATATAGAGTGACCACCTTTAAATGGCAGCCTTATTCAAATGACTCGATGCCACAGATGACAATAAAAAAGAGGAGAACAGGCTGTTGACATGTTTGTCTGGGCACTTGAATGTCCACAACTCCACCATTTGTCATCAAGGGAATAGTTTAAGACAGCATGGTACGAGAGGCAGTCTGCCAAATGATGCTCTTGGTGGACGTGACCGACTGCATGATCCCGTCCCCAAAAATGTCAGTTAAGCACTTATTTGTTGCAGATTTTGCCTCAAAAAACTGACTGACTTATAAAATCTGTTCCTCACTGTCACTTTGCATTATCATTATCATTTCCAGTACAGTGCGTGCCTGGTTGTTTCATGGCATCCATTCTGTTGTAGCGATGCAGTGCGTTGGAACAACAAATTCTTATCCCCCGATGTTAAAAAGAACGAATAGAATTTAAGAAAACATTACATGCTGCGTCTAGATTTTTTTTGTTCGGTATACATCTTCTCGTAATGGTTATGCACATTCAAACATATGTCTAAAAACTTAAAATCTATTGCTCTCTCTCTGTGTTCTTTGTCCTGTTCTGCCGCAACAAAAAAAAAAAAAGAGCACAGGTCACTAAAACCTAATTAAAATTTGTTTGTGTGACGAGGAGACGCTGGATAAACATAACCAGAATGCTGTAGGCAGTGGAAAATAAACTGAAAGGAACATCAATAGCTACAGTGCAGAGTGTTTTTAACTGGTGTGACCTAAATGAGTGTCTAAGATGAGCAGAAAATGTTGACTTCTTAAAAATAAAACTCTGCATGTACACGCTAAGGATTTTCACTGGACTGGACAATGCTAAGAAGCTACAAACAGCTGGAAAACATCAATATGCAGTTGTCATAATGACCATGTCAGCACGTCACGGAGGCCTTGTCAGTCTGCTGCCTGGCACTGAGCCCAGACCGAGCCTCACTCATCGGGCTGAGATTGTGCCAGGCCACAGAGGGCATGAAATCGAGGTGAATTACTGTCAGATTTACATAATCAGATAAATGGGAGTGCAAGCGCTATCTGGACTCTACATTATGCATTTACAGGTTTGGCAGGCAGACCGACGGATTTTAAAATGGCCTGCCTTTCCTGCTCAACTCAGGATTATTTGATATAATACGACTAAATGAGTTGTTATTATTTAACAGGTGTTGTTAGAAAAATCCGCTATGACCTACATGTGCTTTTTTCCCAGTTCTCTACATTCTGTGGTGCAAATGTCAATGATGCTGAAGGTGAAAACTGTTTTGACCATAACTGGTTAAACTGTCTTACAGGTGACTTCAATTTTCACTTATGTGTGTGAGGAATGATGAAACCATCAAAAACCCAAGTTGTCCTGACCTGATAGCATTTCCATCCCCGAAGGGAACAGATGGAAAGAACTCTCAGGTACAAAAATGCAACCAGTGCTCGGTATGGAAATGTAATTTCCTCCGCATAATTGGCTTTAAAGTGCATCCTTTTCCCTGCCATTCACTTAGAACAAGGTGGAAGGAAGAATGCTCTCCTCCTCAGAAAAGGTAAATTTACATAAGTGGGAAAAGGTTTGCTACAGTAATACTTGTGCTGTTTAAGTGTATTTTTATGGTACTAATTACATATAGAAAGTAGCTTTTATTGTCTTAGCTGCTCAGAAAATAGAGAGACCGAGCTGCTGAACATTTTCTATTTTTTTTGCCTAGTTAAAGTTCGTCCTCTAACGACCTTCACTAATTGGCACATTTTAAAGTGACTACTACAAATTGAATGCAATTTAAATAAATTTAGAATACGGAAATAAATCTTTTCTGAACCCAATTTTCACTCAAGCAAAACAAATGTTGAAAATTGGGAGGAAGATTTAAGGTTTTTTTTTATAATGTTTTTCATAATTAGACAATCTATAATCGTGGTGATTACGCAGAAAGACAAACAAGCAGGATTTTATAATCATAGATAAGAAAAAACTACTAATTTATGCTGACCTCCCTGTACTGTTCCCGTTAATGGACAGTGGGAAAAAATTAGCAGTCTACAAAGATTAAGCACCTGTCTGACATTTGAAGTTGTATTCAACCGAGAAAGTCAGGACAGAAGATGAACTGTACTTCACTTTCAGCAGAGTGTACAGAAGTAGATGGAGTGCTCAGGTTTTTTGTAAAAACCTTCACATTTTGAAATTCTTGCAGTGTTAAAGACCATTTATCTATGATCTGTGTCATCCATCTTTTCACAAAATGTCCTCAGATTAGTCTTCTTACATGATTTGACAGTAACAACACCACCTGGTCGATGGAGTGTTGCTTTGTATCGATCTGCCTCTCCTGAAAAGAAACGCCTCCTTGTGACATTGTTGAATTTCAGTGGGGAAAAAAAGAGTCTTTTGAAAGCATTAAAAATCACTCCAGGTCCACTTAAGCAGCTTTAAAAATGGGAATAAAAAAAGCCATTATCGAACCAAACAATGGAACCATGACTCAATGCAAGACAAGTGTTTGAACCATTTTTAGGTCCATTTAATCCTCCATTACTCCGTGTAGAAAACCTCACACTGATCTCTAATATCGCGTCTCTAAAACAAGACATTGGCAGTGCTGTTTGGCAGCAGATTAGTTTTAAATCCTGCAGGTAGGAATGGAACGGAGGAGATAAAGAACTGCAGGCAACAAGTTCTTTTTATGGTTAGTGAGAACATCATCAAGGTGCTGCCAACAGATCTTACTGTTCCTCGGATGTGTTTCTGAGAGAGTAAGCGCTCGAGGCATGTTTATTGTTTGCTGTCATGTATTTGAGCAGAATTCTGAGATGCTAGTATTAAAACACATTTGCCAGTAACTGCAGGGGTTTGCCAAATCAACCAGGGCGGACAGGATAAGGATTATCGCTTTAGGTGTAATTGTCTTTGCTGTATTACTCAAATCGTCACAGCATGCAACATATGAAGCAATGCTGATCGGTCGAATTTGTTGCAGCAAGCACTGTAGATAAAAACCCTCTGATTGTTCATGCTGTGAAAACAAGCTGTTGCTTGTTTTGTCAATTAGCAGTAAAGCAGAAAACAATGTCATTACTGTCAAATTATGGAAAATTTAAAAACTACTGATTTTGAGGCCACCTTTGCATGTGTCTACCCAGATGCTCAGTGAGCCTTAATGAATGCAGAGAAGTAAATCAGCCACATATTCATTATTCATTCACCCATTTACAGCTTTCCTATCTGCTTGCAGTAGCCTTGATGGTGCTGCTGAACTATGCGTAGTTATTTGCATATATGATGCAGTTTGTCCCCATTCCACTCAGTCTGCTTCCCCCGCTGTGACAAATTGCAGTGCAGTGAAAAGGTTTCAGTAGTATAACGTAGTTGACACAATAGATTTTAAGATCAATTTTAATCTCAGAAAAAGAAAAACACAAGACTTTTGAAAAACACTGTAGTGATTTTTCAAAGTAAAATGTGTTCTATTACCTGTACTGAGCAGCAACAGCACCTTCATGCACAGGTACTCATCATAAGACACCTGCAGTCTGACAAACTCATTGCAGATCTTCAGCATCTGCTCGCACTGGTCGGTCATAAAGGGCAGCTTCATGCGCTCTCTGGGAGAGAAAAAAGAAAAGAGAGACAGCAGACGTGAGCGACAAGAGAAGTGTAAACAACAGTGGAAGAAACAGGAAAACACAGGTAAGAGAGATACACAGATTAGACTTAAAGCTCTTTCACTTCTCTCATCCTGTTATTCAATTCTCAATAACTAGCCCCAGCAGGGAAACGCTACAACCCTGCAGGACAAAAACTGCACTGTGAAATCAGTCATGATGGATTTTCACACCTCACTTCCACTAACACGCAGCCCACATTACTTTTTACCTCCAAAATCAATATAGCACATTCTCCAGACACATAGCCTTGGGCTCAGAGCTGTCGATTCATTCTGACCAATTGCTACGACTCCTTTCAACCTTTCATATCTATTTTTACCCTTCTCTGAGTTTATGTGTCCATTTGAAAGGACTCGTCACAGCTCAGGCCTTTCTTTGTACACATTTCGAATGAAATGTTTGCAGCTTGTCAGCGGGGTATTAATGTGTTTGTTGCACTCTTGCCATTCACTACAAATTTCGGAACATTTACACTTAAAACCAAATTTGAATGGTCACATCAGAACCCCCAACAAGTATTCAGGCAATCTGAATACTAGCAAAAGGTTGAAAAAAAAACATTTAAATGCTTGAATTTTCTTTTGATAAATGTGATTCAGTGCATAGATACTGACTTATCTAAAAATATAGATGTTTTGGCTGTCCCGAAACACAAAAGAAGACATCAAACGGCATTTTAATGAAGAGCGGGACCAAATAAATCAGTCAAATTGTGCGGAGGTTTGACAAATTAAAGGTGATTATAAATGAGACAATGCAAGTATTTAAAATTTGAGCCTAAAGGCAAAAAAAACCACGAGCGAACAGGAGATTAGCTTCAATTGTGGCTCGTCTAGGGACTACAGAGGCTGTGGTAAACACAGTCAATCTCAGAAGCCAGTGAAAGTTTAAATAATGATTATTTGTTATTTGTAATTAAAAAGGGCTGCACACTGGCTCAGGCCTGGGATCTATCGGCACTGAGTTTGCATGTTCTTCCCGTGCATGCGTGGGTTTTCTCTGGGTACTCTCACTTCCACACACAGTCCAAAAACATGCTGAGGTTAATCGATAATTCTAAATTGTCTGTAGATGTGAATGTGAGTGTGATTTTTGTCTCTGTGTAGCCCTGTCCAGGGTGTCCCCTGCCTTCGCCCTAAGTCAGCTGGGATAAGCTCCAGCCCTCCATGACCCTAATGAGAATTAAGTGGTGTATAGATAATTGATGGATATTTTGGACGACATATTAAACTATGGCGTTTTTGTCATATTGTGGACCATGTATGACGTTTTCGTCACATTTAGGACATACTAAACTAAGACATTTTTGTGAAATTTGAAAAAGGGCTGCAAGGTGGATTTGAACCTGTGCTTCCAGGACAATACTTATTATAAATCACCCTCTCAACCAGGTGAACTACCTGGGCATCTTTTTTTCATTTGTTGGACGACATACTAAACCATGACATTTTGGTCACATTTTGGATGACAGACTAAATTATGACATGTTGAAAAATCGCATTTTTTTTCCTCAACATAGTATAGTAAGGCGTTTTTTTGCGCCAAAATTCATGATGATTTTTTCTTCAAAGAAAACCTTTCTGGAGTGTTTTTCACGGCCTCCTTTACATTATTTCACCATATGGCACGTTTTTACAACATGTTTGAAAAATCGCATTTTTTTTCTCAACATAGTATAGTAAGGCGTTTTTTTGCGGCAAAATTCATGATGATTTTTTTTTTCAAAGAAAACCTTTCTGGAGTGTTTTTCATGGCCTCCTTTACATTATTTCATCATATGGCACGTTTTTACAACATGTTTGAAAAATCGCATTTTTTTTCGACATAGTATAGTAAGACGTTTTTTTGTGCCAAAATTCATGATGATTTGTTTTTCAAAGAAAACCTTTCTGGAGTTATTATGAATCACCCTCTCAACCAGGTGGGCTACCTGGGCACCTCTTTTTCACTTGTTGTACAACATACTAAACTATGACGTTTTAGTGACATTTTGGACGACATACAAAACTATGACATTTTTGTGAAATTTGGAAAAAAAAAAGGCCAGTAGGTGGAATCGAACCTGCCTCTCCGGCACAGTTCTGGATATGAATCACCCTCTAAACCAGGTGAGCAACCTGGGCACCTCTTTTTCACTTGTTGGACAACATACTAAACTATGACGTTTTTTCCACATTTTGGACGGCATACTTAACTATGACGTTTTTTCCACATTTTGGACGGCATACTAAACTATGACGTTTTTGTCACATTTTGGACAACATATTAAACTATGACGTTTTTGTCACATTTAGGACATACTAAACTATGACATTTTTGTGAAATTTGAAGAAAAGGCTGCACGGTGGAATCGAACCTGCGTCTCCGGCACAGTACTTATTATGAAGCACCCTCTCAACCAGGTGAGCTCCCTGGACACCTCTTTTTCACTTGTTGGATGACATACTAAACTATGACGTTTTTGTGACATTTTGGACAACAGACTGCACTATGACATGTTTGAAAAATCGCTTTTCTTTTTGACATAGTATAGTAAGGCGTTTTTTTTCGAAAAAATTCTGATTTTTTTTTCAAAGAAAACCTTTCTGGGGTATTTTTCACGCCCTCCTTTACATTATTTCATCATATGGCACGTTTTTACAACATGTTTGAAAAATCGCATTTTTTTTCGACAGTATAGTAAGGTGTTTTTTTGCGCCAAAATTCATGATGATTTTTTTTTCAAAGAAAACCTTTCTGGAGTGTTTTTCACGGCCTCCTTTACATTATTTCATCATATGGCACGTTTTTACAACATGTTTGAAAAATCGCATTTTTTTCGACATAGTATAGTAAGGCGTTTTTTTTGCGCCAAAATTCATGATGATTTTTTTTTTCAAAGAAAACCTTTCTGGAGTGTTTTTCACGGCCTCCTTAACATTATTTCATCATATGGCATGTTTTCACAACATGTTTGAAAAATCGCTTTTTTTTTCGACATAGTATAGTAAGGCGTTTTTTTGTGCCAAAATTCATGATGAGTTTTTTTTTTTCAAAGAAAACCTTTCCTGGAGTGTTTTTCATGGCCTCCTTTACATTATTTCGTCATATCGCACGTTTTTACAACATGTTTGAAAAATCGCTTTTTTTTTCGACAGTATAGTAAGGTGTTTTTTTGCGCCAAAATTCATGATGATTTTTTTTTTCCAAAGAAAACCTTTCTGGGGTATTTTTCACGCCCTCCTTTACATTATTTCATCATATGGCACGTTTTTACAACATGTTTGAAAAATCGCTTTTTTTTCGACATAGTATAGTAAGGCGTTTTTTTGCGTCAAAATTCATGATGATTTTTTTTTCAAAGAAAACCTTTCTGGAGTGTTTTTCACGGCCTTCTTAACATTATTTCATCATATGGCACGTTTTCACAACATGTTTGAAAAATCGCCTTTTTTTTTCGACATAGTATAGTAAGGCGTTTTTTTGTGCCAAAATTCATGATGATTTTTTTTTCAAAGAAAACCTTTCCTGGGGTGTTTTTCACGGCCTCCTTTCCATTATTTCATCATATGGCATGTTTTTACAACATGTTTGAAAAATGGCATTTTTTTTTCGACATAGTATAGTAAGGTGTTTTTTTGTGCCAAAATTCATGATGATTTTTTTTTCAAAGAAAACCTTTCTGGAGCGTTTTTCACGGACTTCTTAACATTATTTCATCATATGGCATGTTTTCACAACATGTTTGAAAAATCGCTTTTTTTTTCGACATAGTATAGTAAGGCGTTTTTTTGCGTCAAAATTCATGATGATTTTATTTTCAAAGAAAACCTTTCCTGGAGTGTTTTTCACGGCCTCCTTTACATTATTCCATCATATGGCACGTTTTTACAACATGTTTGAAAAATCGCATTTTTTTTCGACATAGTATAGTAAGGCGTTTTTTTTGCGCCAAAATTCATGATGATTTGTTTTTCAAAGAAAACCTTTCCTGGAGTTATTATGAATCACCCTCTCAACCAGGTGGGCTACCTGGGCACCTCTTTTTCACTTGTTGGACAACATACTAAACTATGACGTTTTTGTGAAATTTTGAACCACATACTAAACTATGACCTTTTTTCCACATTTTGGACAACATACTAAACTATGACGTTTTAGTGACATTTTGGACGACATACAAAACTATGACATTTTTGTGAAATTTGAAAAAAAAAAAGGCCAGTAGGTGGAATCGAACCTGCCTCTCCGGCACAGTTCTGGATATGAATCACCCTCTAAACCAGGTGAGCAACCTGGGCACCTCTTTTTCACTTGTTGGACAACATACTAAACTATGACGTTTTTTCCACATTTTGGACGGCATACTAAACTATGACGTTTTTTCCACATTTTGGACAACATACTAAACTATGACGTTTTTGTCACATTTTGGACAACATATTAAACTATGACGTTTTTGTCACATTTAGGACATACTAAACTATGACATTTTTGTGAAATTTGAAAAAAAGGCTGCACAGTGGAATCGAACCTGCATCTCCGGCACAGTACTTATTATGAAGCACCCTCTCAACCAGGTGAGCTACCTGGACACCTCTTTTTCACTTGTTGGATGACATACTAAACTATGACGTTTTTGTGACATTTTGGACAACAGACTGCACAATGACATGTTTGAAAAATCGCTTTTCTTTTTGACATAGTATAGTAAGGCGTTTTTTT